>NW_028261381.1:31789401-32089401 GCF_051295495.1 Thamnophis sirtalis
CAGCATTATAACAACGCAGATATTTCCCCCCTTAAAGCTTATCTTTAACAGCCAACAGGCTTAAACAGTAAGTGAGCACTAAAGTTTGGATAAAATTCAATCATATACTATAATTAGATTTCACCCCCCCCCCCTTTCTCCTCTCTGCTATCTGCCATGCAACTCTGGGTTTTGTCCCAGTGGTCTTAAGCAAATTTTAGGGCGGCGTGTGTGTGCTGATATAGAGGATATTATTTCCTCCCTTTATGCTAATGGAAACAGAAAGGATTAATCAGATACTATCTTTGAATCAAGGAACAAAAAGGCCTTCTTCCTTTCATTTGGTGCAACTGAAGTTGTTGCTCTGCTCTGCTACAAAGCCAAAATATGTGAAGCTAGAGGGTTGTTGTTGTTGTTTAAAAAAAAAGTTTAATCAGATTCATTGTTTCCTGAAATGAGATTAGTATATTTAACTTTCAAATGTCTTCAATTAGACTTGTAAGCATTTTATACATGATGCAAATAATTCTGGATTCTGTTGGCAGAATTAATTTGGTTTGCTGTTGATTGACTGCTGGTCTGGCTTATGATTCCTCCTATGTGCAATATTCATAAACAATTTCATTTGGTGGCATTGGCCAATATAGTTCTATAATTAAGGAATTGATCCACTGCATCACACCATTAATTATCTAGCTCAATATTGTCTACCCTGGCTGGCAGCTGCGGGTCAAGATAGAAATCTAGCATAGAAATTGAAGCTGAAATCGGTGGCATGCGCATATCATACAGAATACCTTTGAAAATTAGGTTTAATCATGCTATAAACTTCGGAATGCTGATGTAACACTATAGTGGCCAACAAACACAACACAATGACTTAAGGGTGAAGATACGTGCAAATAGCTAGTTTGATAGTGTACCCTGGATACATTGAATGAACTGAATCATTGGATAAACTGACAAGAAGAGATAAAAGCCAGCTTCAATATTCTTTCCAATAACAGTCTATCCTGTACAATCCCATCTCATTTCCACAAATATAGAACTGATGAAAACTAAACTGTGTTGTTAGCAAGGTGACTTTCACTGCCTGAATAATTTGTTCATTTAATTCCCATAAATTATGTAACTTCCCTCTTGAAACTGATAGGCACTTTCTGCTAGTTCCAGCACAAGAACAGGAAAACTATAATCTGGGGAGAGCTTGAAGAGACAATATTACCTTGAGTTACCTCTAGGCTGCTAGGAAAGTGACTTCACCTGAATTTCCTTGGGCCACTGTTGGAAGAAATGTCCATCTGGATTCAGCTCCAAGTGTGGAAAAGGACACTGGAAACATGGAGGCTGCTTCAAAAGGTGGTTTAATGGTGGACAGGATCACATGGCTTGAGCTCCTGAACAGAAAAGGGAATCACATACTTCAAGATGTTGGGTGAAGAAAAAAAGAGAATGAGATGCTGAAAGTCCCTGGCTTTATGCCCTCTCTGGCCTTTGATCTTGATCTTGTATTCTGATTGGTTGTCAGACTTCCATGGGGCCATACAGGGGCAACTCTTTAGATTGTGCTTTGAGTTTAAGTTTAGTTGAGCATTGCTTCTTCCCAGGTGCCCTGTGGTGAGTTTTTGTAGAAGGCAAATGCTATCTTTGTTATGTAGAGTAGACTATCTCAGGTGTTGTTGTTTTTTAAAATGGCCTATTGACAGAGGTGGGGGCTATTAAGAGTGAGTCTGTTTCCTGCCTAAGAACATTTCTTATCCAGGGAAATATAATATTCTGCCTTTTCAATATTTTCCAGGATATTTCATTTTTCTAGGAGAGGGGTGGGTTTCAACTTCCTACATCGCATCAGAAGTAGTGCATTGTCAACTGGTAGGCCTGGCAGGTCAGCTGCTACAGAGTACGGCACTCTGGTTGACTTGCCATACCTCATTCTATCTTAGACAAATGCCTTCATTCCCATTGGCTGGGGCCTGCCCTCTTGGGCAGGGTTTAGTCCCAACTCTCTACCTTCAATGGTCAGGTTGAAGGCTGGCAATTTGGCCTGTTGATTTTTTGGGGGGTCCAGTAGTAGAATGGTAAAATGCTGGCTCCTTTTTTGTTTTGCTTTGACAGATTCAGCAGAAAAAGAAGTGAATCTTCCCTTTCTTTTTTAAAAATCTGAACAACAAGGAATTGATAAGAGATCTACCAATTTTCCTCTTGTAGCCTAACTGACAGGAAGAAAAGTAGTTTTAGATCTCTCCCCAATCGCCCCCAGCGATCCAGAAGATCGCGGTGCCATATTTTCAGGTGTCCATGTCTGTGTCTATAGTACTGATACTTGTTTCCTCGTACTTGTTGACAAAAATAAATAAACAAATAATAAAGATCCATACCCACAGAAGCAGAAGCAGTTGGGGCTTGTTTTCCTGGCATAGGTGGGAGAAAGGAAGAAGCAGGAGAAGCAAGCGAACACCAATCAGGTCACGAGAATGGTGGTCCAGACAGAACATCTGGCCAGAGTAGAGGCAGGGGATTGAAATCCAGCTTTGCATTTCTTAAGCAGGCTTCATTTCCTGCCAACCAGGCAGCTGAAGGCTGGATCTTTTAAAACCACTTTTCTTGGCTGATTCAAAACATCAAACCTGGAGCTTTGCCCTTGGCCGGGCAAAGCACGGGTCAGTCTCGCAAGTCAGAAGCTGGTTTCCAATTATCCTCTACCGTTTACAGCATTGAGAGAAGGAGTTCAGAGAGAGAAAAGTGGGGAAAGAAAAGGAATTAAGAAAGGCCTACTGACAAACATCCAAACAGGTGACTCAGATGATCCATTCCACAGTGAATGTATGTGAAAACCAAAGACCTTATTCAAGGTGGGAAAGAATAACTAACTAGCTGGATTGGACTGATTTTATTTGTGTTAGAATGTTGTCTTTCCTTGTGTTATCTATACATTCCTTTTTATATCTATAGGCTTGATTTATTAGCTTTGAAAGATAATTTCTTATTAATTTTTTCCATATGCAAGATCTCTCTCTCTCTCTCTCTCTCTCTCTCTCTCTCTCTCTCTCTCTCTCTCTCTCTCTCTCTCTCTCTCTCTCTCTCTCTCTCTCTCTCTCTCTCTCTCTCTCTCTCTCTCTCTGTAATAAATTGGCAGCCTTCTGGGATCTAAATAAGTATACATCATATTTTTTTTGTCTCCAAATGAAAATCAAAAATTAAGCCCTTTTTGTGCATTGTTCTGCTTAGTTGTAAAGTGGAAATGATTAACACAGTGGACTCAGCCACTAAATGTATGTATGTATGTATGTATGTATGTATGTATGTATGTATGTATGTATGTATGTATGTAAATATGTATGTGAGGTGAGTTGCTCCCGGTTCGGCCCGATTTGACTGAACCGGTAGTGGAATTCAGGCCTGGGTCGCAAAACTGGCAGTGGCTCAGACCTGCCATGCCCCTGAACTGGTTTCCTCGCCCTCCACTGGGCCGCTGGCATTTTTATTTTTAGTGACTGTGCGTGCGCAGTGTAAATTGTTCTGTGCATGCGCGAAGAACAATTTACATTGAACAACCCATGTTGCGCTGTTGCGAACTGATAGTAAAACTGGCAGCAACCCACCCCTGGTATGTATGTATGTATGTATGTATGTGTGCATGCATGTGTGTGTATGTGTGTGTGTGTATGTATGTATGTATGTATGTATGTATGTATGTATGTATGTATGTATGTATGTATGTATGTATTTGAAGTGTTGAATGGTTTATATTGAGTTCCATTGAAGTATTTTTGGAGTATACAGGATATAGATCTGTCTACAACTTTAAAAACCACTGCATCTTTTCCCAAAATAACACAGATGCTGCTGCTTTAAGGAGTTGAAGGCAGATTTCACAACTGGACTCGCATCTGCTCTGGAAAACTTTTTAAAAATTGGATCCATAGTATTGCACAATTCTCTTTTTTTATTAACAATGTTGCCAACATCAAAATAAAAAGTATATTCTGGTACAAAAGAACAGCTAGTTCCTGCTGTGAAGCTGACTCTTATTGAGCTCAGTTTCCCATTAAAAAAATGTAACTTTGCTTAGTCTGGCTCTTCTTGGCAACATCTAATTAGGAGGCCAAAATCCTCTCCCAGAATTTAAATATCAGAATTATTATTAGTAGGAGTCCTCGTCCTGCCAACATGCTATTATCATCCCTGTGATGTGATTATTATAATCCTTGCCATCGCTATTAGTATTATCGCTATTATTATTGTCAGCATTTTAACACTCCTTTAAAAATCATCAGCAGACCATAATATCTTTGGGTCTCAGCACCTTTAGCTCTGTCAGTTGGAGCTCATTCTGTCTTGTCAAATAAGAGGTGAGAAAGAAGGGACCAAAAGCACCTCTGGAAATGTGGGCAGTAAATTGAGGATGGGTTGGAAGTTGAAATGCTTGCTTGAAACTAGGCTGAATTTTTGTTAACAGACCTCATTGTCAATGAAGTGGATTGTCCTAAGCAGGACAAACAGAGGGGATTTAGGGAGACATTCTAGAGCCACGTTTCTTGACCTCTGTGACTTTAAGTTGTGCAGACTTCAACTCCCAGAATTCTCCCAATCAACAAATGGAATTCTGGGAATTGAAGTTCACACAAATTAAAGTTGCAGCGGTCGAAAAAGACTGTTCCAGAGGTTGTGCAAAACTCTCTAGGGGCCACAGCTGCTCACTTCTGCAAGGAACTCTGCACTATCTTCTGAAAATCCAAATTATACTCCAAGAGTAAACATGTGGCAAACTAGAAATGGAGGGTCCCTCCCAGGATCTTATTTGTAATCAGGGCCAAGTTGTCAGTTACCTTCCCGCCTTTACATAATCTCATCAGCTCTTTGTGCCCTACAACAAAAACCCCTGAATCATGTCAGGACAAAAAGAGAAGATACAGAGATAAAACTCACCAGAACCAGCTACCATATTTTTCAGAATATAAGGCACACCTTTCCTTCCCCCCTAAAAGAGCGTGGAAGTGTTGATGCATCTTATACACTGAATACAGCCATTTTTGGCCTCACTAAGCCCTGCCTCTGCATCCCATTTTTGCAAAAAACGGGGCTATTTTTGCAAAAACGGAGGCGTTTTTCTCTTCCCCCATCCCCCAGAAGCACTCTGCAGGCTTCAGCAGGGCTGGGGGATAGCAAAAATGACCCTGTTTTTGCAAAAAACGGCCCATTTTTACCCATTGTTCGCCAAAACAGGGGCGTTTTTGCCTTCCCCCAGCCCTGCTGAAGCCTACAGAGTGCTCCCGGGGGCCAGAGAGGGCAAAAACGTTTTTTCTTACTTACCTCTTCAAAATCATGATGTGTGTTATACACCGGTGCGTTTTATAGTCCGAAAAAATATGGTAGTGAACATTGTTGCATTTTCTTGGTCCTGATCTGCATTTGCTAGGAGTGGATTTTGAATATTTTCCTTGTATATATTTTAATGTCTACCCCATTACTGGAATTTTGGTTAGATGTGAATGCGCAAAAGTAGAAAATAAAAGCAGGAGCAATAAAATAAAAGCATTTGGAAAAGCCATGAGAGGTAGAATTTCTAGTATTACATTTTGTTTGTGGGCATAACCTTCACTTACCTTCTCTGTTTACACGACTGGTCACCCACAAAGCTAGAAAATCTTGTTACAATTCCACATCAATGCCTGGTCTTAACTCTAATTAACTTTTAATTTTGTACTCCTGTCAAACAAGCCAAACAGAGGCTTTGGAACTAAGCTTTCCCCTTGAATTTAAAGGAGGCAAAGATTCTGAATAATAAACAGAGGGGAAAAGCAAGTGTAATAGGGCTTTCACTTCTCATTATCAGATTATAAAACTGTTTGTGGCCCTGAAGCATGCTACCATGGAAGTGAATGGGTAGGCAGTTTGGACGAGCTAATTATAAAGCTTAATGCATCCTAGTGACTGTGTGGATACATCCATGGAATTTTTGGCAAAAGGTTGCTGTTGTTTTCTTTCAAGATCTATATGGTGGTGTTTTGACTTCCCAGTCTAGTAATTTTGATCACGTGATCATAAGGATGCTGCAGAGGTCATAACTGTGAAAAAACGGTCATAAGCAGTGGTGGTTTCCGGATCCTGTTGCAACCGGTAGGGTGCAACGGGGCCCCACGTCTCCCACATGCACGTGTGCAGCACATGCGCAGCGCGTGCATGCTTCCTTACCTCCACGATGCCTCCACAATGCCTCTGCGATGCTCCAGCTGCTCAGCGGAGTGTTGTGTAGGTGCCGTAGGCTCTGTGTGCAGAAGAACTCAAATACAGGTAAGGAGCTCAGGCGGGGGGGGGGGCGGGCCCTCCAGAGCATCGTACTGGAACGGTATATGGTGCTCCCAGCAGGCACCGGTATGCCCATACCAGGGTGTACAACCTGCGACCCACCACTGGTCCTAAGTCACTTTTTTCAGCGCCCTTGTTATTTTGAATGGTCACTAATCATACCGTTGTAAGTCAAGGACTACCTATGCTTGTTTCCACTGGCACTTTAAACAGATCTTCATCTTCTGCTGCAGATAAAGATGAGAAATGTCACACTTTTGTGATCTTTGGGACAGGCCATCAATAGATAGCAATGCAACTGAGGATCTGGATAAACTTGGAAACAATGATCTCATGAGAAATTGCTGATTTTTCAGACTCCAGCATCTTTTATTTATCTTGCCATCTCCCTAATCAAAGGAAGCAGATGGAAAGAGGTGTGACGTCCTAACTCTTCACTTGTCAAAACAGGCAGGTCAACAACACAGCTTCATCTGCAACAGAACAGAAAGTCACTGGAGAGGCCCAGATGTTTTGCCTGCACTGCATTCATGCTTGCATTCTCTTCTGACATATTCACAACAGGAATTCTGAAATGTTGCCTAAGGGTACAGGGTATTAAATATTTCCATCAACCATCCAATTTTTTCCCCTGACACTCTCCAGTGTGTCCTGTTTTTATCTATATATTACTTATACAGCAAACCCTTAATTTTGTCTTCTCAGCTAAGCTTTCCTTTGGAGCAGATTATCTATAGAGCAGGGCTATCAAACTCACAGCCCATGCACCAGGGATGCTTCACATGCTGGCCATGCCTATGCCCGGTTTAGTGAAGGGGGAAAAAGTTGTGATATGTCACGTGACGATGTGAGTTTGACACCCCTGCTATAGAGGATTCCCTTTGCAGGCTTCAGAGAGTTGTCTCTTCAGAGAGGAGGGGGTCAAGCTATTTTCCAAAGCGCCTGAAGGCCAGACAAGGAATAATAGATGGAAACTGATCAAGGAGAGATTCAACTTAAAAATAAGGAGAAATTTTCTGACAGAACAATCAACCAATGGAACAGCTTGCCTTCGGAATCTGTGGGTGCTTCATCACTGGAAGCTTTCAAGAAGAGACCGCTATTTGTCAGAAATGGTGTAGGGCAGGGGTGTCAAACTTGATTTCATTGAGGGCCGCATCAGGATTGTGTTTGACCTCGAGGAGTTGGGTGGGCGTGGCCAACTCCACATCACTTGTGTTGGGGCATCCGTGGTGGCCCTGAGTGCTTTGCCAGCAAAAATGGCTTGCAAGCTCCATTTTCAGCTGCGATGGCCTCCTGCAACCCTCTGCCAGCAAAAATGGAGCTTGTGGGGTGAGGCATGTGTGGCCCTCACAAGCTCTATTTTCGCTGGCAGAAGGTGTTTCCAGGGTGGCCCTGTGGGCCAGATCTAAGACCCACCATGGGCCGGATCTGGCCCCTGGGCCTTGAGTTTGACACCCCTAGTGTAAGGTCTCCTGCTTGGGCAGTGGGTTGGACTAGATGACTTACAAGGTCCCTTCCAGCTCTGTTAATCTGTTCTCTGTTAAATAACAAGGGAAGGTTATACGATATGACCGGTGGTTGGAGGTCCCAATCCTTATACACATTATGCACACAAGTAATGCAAGAAGAAGAATCTAGTTGTGAGAGAAAAATCTGTGAATGCCATTGATGTGCACACTTTTGATTTTATCACTTTTACTGGCACACAAATGAAGATTTCCCCATGTGGATAATTCTATGAAACTGCAATGTCAGGGAATGACATAGCACATTCTGACTTTTGACCTTACAAAGGGATGGGCCTCACTCAGTGCTCGATCACGATGAGCTGATCCATGATTTTGGCCCGTTCTCTTTCCACTTCTTTCCATTAAGTAGCCTGCCGGGGTTTTCTAGATCAACTCTGCTGGGAATTTGATCAGCTGTGCCTGTTTTTATGTTTACATTGGTTTGTTTGTCCTATATGATTGTTCATGAAAAGGGAATGTTCTGTTCATGGGCATTTATGGGAATGTTGTGTCAAACGTTAATCATTGCAAATGGCTCTGGTAAACGTGAGAGTCCAGGAAGGGTGAAGCATAAATTTCTAAATAACTACCGTATTTTTCACAGTATAAGATGCACTGGAATATAAGACGCAGCAAGGTTTTGAAGAGGAAAAAAGTTTTTGCACTCTGCAAACCGCCCCAAAACAGCCCATTTTTTTGCAAAAGCGGACCCGTTTCCCTCTCCCAAAAGGCATGAATAGCCTTTAGGGAGCTTGTAGAGTGCTCCTGGGGGGTGGGGGTGGGCAAAAATGAGCAAAAAAATGATCAGTTTTTTGTGAAAATGGACCCATGTTTTGTTAAAAGGAGGGGACCGGATAGACTTTAGGAAGCTTATAGAGTGCTCCTGGTGGCTGGGGGGGTGAAAGCGGGCCATTTTTTGCTCATTTCTGCCCTTCCCAACCCCAGGAGTTCTCTAAAAGCTTCCTAGAGGCTATGCACGGCCATTTTGGTGAAGGGGGCGGGGTTTCAGCCTCTTTTTTGAGGGGAAAAGGTGCATCTTATAGTCCAAAAATACGGTAATTAATACATCCATTGGCTAGTTTCAGAAGGTCAGTAGCTGTTTTCCTGCCTTTCACCTTTTTTTGGTAAAGACAAATGAAATTATGCAGAATTTGTAAAAATAAATAAAATCCAGCAACCATCAATCCTTACTCTCAGTCAAGTTAGGTTCAGCAATGGAGCCAATAACCCAAAATGGTGGAAATCCCTTAACAGAACATGTTTAAGCAAAAGCTGAACAACAGGTCCTCTGGGATGCTTTAACCTGAGAACCTGCCCTGAGGACTTGAACAATTAAAACGTGTCTCACTGGATTTCAGAAGCAGCTTGTATAATACCTGCAAGGATTCTGCCAAAAGTCCAGAGGAAGCCTCCATCCAGATGGTTTCAGCTCTTGGACCAAATATAATCATGTGATTTTGCTTAGCTGGCATTTTCAAGGAGAAATAATTGGCACTTCTTCTTTTTTTCTGTTTCCAGCTGCCAAAATTCTGCCACTGCTCTCCGGGGGCATTCATCTTCATTTCTTTCACTCTGTGTGTATCCCAAGAAAAAGTCTACTTTAACCAACAAAGCATTGCAGATGAAACAAATACATTTTATGAACAACATGGTGCTTCTGGGAATGAGTTAATCCCTCTTAATGAAAGAACAAAACAGGTTAGCTGCCTTCTCCTTCAACCTTTTGTTGCTGGTACCTCTTAGAACCAATTGCCTGAAATGATTTTATGAGAAAATGCCTAATGACAGGGCTGGGAAACTGTGTTGTCAGAGAAGGGATATATGCTACAGCCTAGATGGTCAAACTGGAAGAGAAATGAGAGGAAAGCAATCCTGGGCAGTCAGGATGGGCTTATGATATCCACGAGTGTCAATATGCCATCACATTGTATTGTATTGTATTGTATTATTTGTATGCCGCCCTTCTCCGGGAGGACTCAGGGCGGCGAACAATTCAAAGGGGAAAAAAGGGGGAACATAAAAGACAAAATACAAATAATAAAAGTGGACAACAGTCGCATAACCATACATGTCGAAAGGGGAGGGAACTCATCACCCCCAGGCCTGCCGGCAAAGCCAGGTTTTGACAGCTTTTCGGAAGGCCTGGAGAGAGGTGAGGGTCCGAATCCCTGCGGGGAGTTCATTCCAGAGGGCCGGAGCTGCCACAGAGAAGGCCCTCCCCCGGGTAATAGCCAGGTGGCATTGGCTGGTAGATGGCACCCGGAGGAGGCCAACCCTGTGAGATCTAATGGGTCTGTGGGAGGTAATTGACATACAATCTCTGGCTCTTGCCAGCTAAAATAGAAAGGCAAGGCAAATTAGTGCATTGTGAAACACAAATGCTTGCATCTAATTGTGATGTCTCCTTTGGACAACTCATCTGACTCTTCCTTGGAGGCAGGCTTGAGGGAGTATAAATTCATTCCTGGCACATCTGAACTGCTGGCCGAAAGAGATTTATGGTGGAGATTGACCAAGGAATAGTTTTCAGGTCAGTGAAGATGAGGAGGAGGAGGAGCTGCCTTCCATGTTGGATCCGAGAGCACTCAGGGCAGAGAAAAGACAAGAGCAAAGGAGATCAGATTACTTGGGAGAAGGCCCTGCCTGTCTTTATAGGTTCCACTGGAAAGTTATTTATCACGGCAGGCAGAGGGAGGCATTGCTGGGAACAATGTGTTTGGTTTATGGCTGTGTGTTTGGGCTTTCTGCTTGACTTTGTGCCTTGGAGACTCTGAACTTCTCTTGCCAAGTGAGTTCTTGTGAATGTACTTTCAATTTTGCCTGGTGGCTTTAAGTTTGTTTGGTGGACTTACTTGTTGGAGCCACTTTCCATTGTTATATGGACTAATGGCCATTGCCTTGTGAACTAATCTTGGCCTGCTTGTGGCTAGATTTATTTAGGACAGTTTTTAGGCTGGATGAAGGGAACTGCCAGATTCACTTCACAATCATGTTCCTAACTTAACAGCTGCAGTGATTCACTTAACAACGGTAGCAAGAAAGGTTGTACAGTGGGGAAAAATTCACTTAACACCTGTCTCGCTCAGCAACAGAAATATTGGTCTCAATTGTGGTCATAAGTTGAGGACCACCTGTATCTTTATGTCTCACATTGGCCTTGGAGCCAAAGGCTGAACACCATAGCATCATTGCTGTGTCCTCGCTACACATTACTCTGTGGGTAATTTGTCATGCAGCTAAGCATAACTTTCTTCAATAAAACAGACCGTGTGTTTAGATCTGGATGCTTTATTAAAGGAACAGGATGGGTGAAACTGGGAAAAATAGAAATACCTATACAATAAGAACCCCAATACAAAATAAACAGTGTTGAGTTTCTGGTGAGCGTAACAATTAACAAATATAGATCAATCTAAATCATACTAGCGATGCTGCGTGTATGGGATATGGATGTTTGTCCTTGGATGAAGACGTGTCATGGATTAGGCTGGATCCTTCCTGATACTTCTTTTTTCCTCTGCATGCTAAAGGAAATGGAGTCTGGCTTCCCAGGAGCACTTGTTTTGGAATGAGAGTTGATGGGTAGATGACCAGGTCAGCTTCGAAACAATACAGATTGGTATTTGACTCCAACCACTAGATGGAGCCAGAGAACAACAACAGTATATACACCAATTATATGCTGGGGGCATGACAATATGGATGCTCCACTTAATATTTGCTGCGGAAATGGCCTCACATCAGAGCATCCGTCTTTTAGGTAGACCATTGCTGAGACATGGCTAAGCCAGCAAGGAAGTTCCACAACCACCACTATTCTGCACCTTCGCCACATTACGTTCAAAAAAGAGGAAATCTTTCATGTGAACCATCCTTGGTGCCTGGAGGAGGACGTTTGAAGTAACAAGTCTGGAGAAAACAATCTGCTCACTACATCTGGGCCAGCAGGTCTCCTGTCAGACATCCTCCTTCCTTCCAGATTCCTGGGCTGAACATGTCTTCTGCAGTGCTGCCTGGAAGAAGGGAGCCCTGGCTTTTGTGGTTCTTCTCCTCCTCCTCCTGACCTTCTGCTGATGCTGCTGTTTCTTGATTGATGGGCAGATGGTACTAGAGATTCAGAAGCCAAAAAATTGACTCGCCTGTCCTTACCTCAAATGTGCATAATTGCTGCCTTGTGCTGGCACTACGGGGAAGGTGCAGAATGTTCCAGGGAGAGATAAGCAAAGAAAAGTCAGGAGTGTATGCATGAATATATTATCCCCAATCTATTGGTGTGAAGGTCATCCCAGTAGCCCAGCTACAACAAAGAGACATCTATATATAGGTGCACGCTATGGCTATATACATGAAGATGCTGGAGGCGGATGATCACTTTAGTGCCAATGGCGAAGGCATCATTTCATATTGTTTCAGACAAACACAGGATATTATGCATGCTAGACATTTGAGAAAACGAAGAATACAAAAAATGTTAATGTGGGGAAAAGATCCACTTGAAAGGAAAGAGATCTCAGAGAGGGGAGTTTAGAGATGTTCCAGTCTGGACTCCATAGGTGGGAGGAAGTAACGGTAGTCCTTGATTTACAACAATTCATTTAGCAAGCAAAGTTACAACAGTACTGAAAAAAGTGACATGACTTTTTTCCCCACACTTTCAACCATTGCAACATCCCCCCCCCCAGTCACGTGATCAAAACTGAGGGGCTGGACAACTGGCATGTACTTGCATATATGACGGTTGCATTGTCCCGGGCTCATGTGATCCCCTTTTGTGACCATCTGACAGGCAAAGTCAATGGGGGAAGCCAGATTCACTTAACAACCGTGTCTACTAACTTCACAACTGCAGTAGTGAGAAAGGTCTTAAAATGGAGGCAAAATTCAATGGACAACTGTATTGCTTAGCAATGGAAAATTTGGGCTGAATTGAGGTTGTAATTCAAGGATTGTATGTATGCGTGTATGCGTGTATGTGTGTATGTGTGTGTGTATGTGTATATATATATATATATATATATATATATATATGTATGTATGTATGTATGTATGTATGTATGTATGTAGGTAGGTAGGTAGGTAGGTAGGTAGGTAGGTAGGTAGGTAGGTAGGTAGGTAGGTAGATAGATAGATAGATAGATAGATAGATAGATAGATAGATAGATAGATAGATAGAGATAGAGGTGTGTGTGTGTGTGTGTGTGTATGTATGTATAAACCTTTGTGTCTCTATCAGGTTTTCCCAGGGGAAAGCAGGCAGTCTGACATGATTGTTGTGTACAGTGGAGCTAACACTAAAGAAACTTCTTGATTTTGCTTGTTTGCATCTGACAGTTAACATGCACTTCACTGGTTGTATAGAAAGGTGTATTTCCTAAGGACATTTCACACTGTAGTGCCGTGATGGCGAACCAATGGCACGCATGCCACAGGTGGCACGTGCCACCATATCAGCAGGGACACGAGCCATTGCCTGAGTTTGGCTCCAGCATGCATGCGCGTGCTGGCCAGCTGATTTTTGGCTGGCCTGCCCACGCTGCCTTTCCTTTCCCAGGAGTCTCCATGCGATGTCAGGTAAGTACAAGGCTTGCACGGTGGTTCTGGGAGGGCATTTTCAGCCTCTGGGGAGCGGGGAGGCCCTTTTCGTTCTCCCCAGGATCCAGGAAAGCTTCTGGAGCTTGGGGAGGGCAAAAAATGGACCGATCAGGCCCACTGGAAGTCAAAAAATGGGCTGTTTCCAGCCTTCGGAAGACCTCCGGGGAAGTGGGGGAGGCTGTTTTCACCCTCCCCAGGCTCCAAGAAAGCCATGCGCACATGTGTGGGGAAGCGGGGACACACACACACACACACACACACAAACACATGCACGGGGGCTCAGGATGGGGGAGCATTAAATTATGGGTGTGGGTACACAAGTGCATGTGCTTTTAGCACCCGAGGCGACTGCTGTAGTGTATCAAGGTGTGAAATGCCCTTAGGAAAATGGGAATCCCAGAAGAAGGTGTTCATGTGAATGTGATTTTAAAATTGGAAGAAAAAAAAAGTCAATGAACTATGCTATGTTGCTCACTGGAGAAGAGCCCAATGCTGGGAAAGATTGAGGGCAAAAGAAGAAGGGGACGACAGAGAATGAGGTGGCTGGATGGAGTCACTGAAGCAGTAGGCGTGAGCTTGAATGGATTCTGGGGAATGGTAGAGGACAGGAAGGCCTGGAGGAATGTTGTCCATGGGGTCGCAATGGGTTGGACATGACTTCAGAACTAACAACAACAATGTTGCTATTACTTTGATAGCTGAAAATGCAAATAATCCTCCAGATGTAGTAATGAAAGTCGAGAAGCACAGGGCAAAATGAGACTAAGGTTAAATACAGGTAGTCCTTGACTTGTGACCGCAACTGAACCTAACATTTCTGCCCCTAAGGTTACATTTGTTGAGTGACTTTTTCCCCATTTTACGAGCTTTCTTGCCACAGTTGTTCAGTGAATCATTGGAGTGGATAAATTAGTAGCCTGGTTGTTAAATGAACCTGCCTTCCCTATTGACTTTGCTTGTCAGAAGGTCACAAAAGGTGATCACCTGGGGACACAGTAAATGTCATAAGTATGAACCAGTTGCCAACCATCTGAATTTTGATCATATGATCATGGGGATACTGGAAAGGTTGTAACTGTGAAAAACGGCCCTAGGTCACATCATTCAGGGCTATTTTAATTTGGAATGGTCTCTAGACAAACTGTTGTAAGTTGAGGACTACCTGTATAAAGAAGATTAAACTAATGATGACAGGGATAGCAACCAGCTGTAGAACTGAAGGTACCAAAGTGGTAAATAATTTCTGCCTTTTAGGATCAATTACCACGTTTTCCCAAAAATAAGACTGGGTCTTATATTAATTTTTGCTCCAAAAGATGCATTGGGGCTTATTTTCTGGTTACTGTATTTTTCAAATTATAAGACACACTGGAGTATAAGACGCACCAAGATTTTGAAGAGATAAATTAAAAAAAAAAGGTTTTTGCACTCTGCAGGCCTCCCAAATGCTCTGCACACCTCATTTTTTGTGTGAAAAATAGGGCATGCAGAGAGTTTGAGAGGCCTGCAAAGTGCTCCTGGGGGATGGGGAGTGGGCAAAAGTGAGCAAAAAATGGCCTGTTTTTCACAAAAACGGGCCCTTTTTTGCAAACAAACAGGGCATGCATAGGCTTTGGGAGCTTGTAGAGTGCTCCTGGGGGCTGATGGAAATGAGCAAAAAATGGCCCATTTTCCACTAATTTTGCCCTCCCCACCCCCAGGAGACTTTGCAGGCCTCCCAAACCCTCTGCACATCCATTTTTGCAAAGGGGGCGGGGTTTCGGGAGGCCAAAAGTGCTGTATTCAGTGTATAAGTCGCACCAAGATTTTCACCCTCTTTTATGGGGGGAAAAGGTGCATCTTATACTCCAAAAATACGTTAGGTCTTGTTTTCTGGAAATACAGTACTAAATGCATCCGTCTCGTTGACAATCTTAACTGGGTCTTTTATTTGGGGTAGGGCTTACCATATATTATGAGCATCCTGAAAAATCATGTTAGGGCTTATTTTCCAATTGGGTCTTATTTTGGGGGAAACAGGGTATCAACAGTAAAAGAACCACTAACCAAGACATATAAGGCTGACTAGTATTTGGTGGAGTTGAAAAGATATTCAAATGTTGAGCTGTGTGTTCATACAGGGAGGTAGTGATTAGTGAGAATTTGACTAGTACACTATTCAACTAGTACCGTGATGATGAACCTATGGCATGTGTGCCACAGGTGGCACGCGGAGCCATTTGTCAGGGCATGCGAGGCATAGCCTTGTCAGTTCCACCACGCATGCGCGCGCTGGCCAGCTGACTTCAGCCTTCTTTTGAGGCCATTTTTCACCCTCGGGGAAGCCTCTGGAGTGTGAAAAACCAGCCCTATGGGCAAACCAAAAGTTTAGGAACAGACTTCCGGTTTACTCGTAGGGGCGTTTTTAGCCCTCCAGAGCCTTCAGGAGGACTGGAAGCTCCGGAGGGCAAAAAACAGCCCTGCGGTCAAACTGGAAGTCACTTCTGGTTTGGCCATAGTGCCATTTTTTGCCCTCCGTTCCCAAACTTCCGGTTTGCCCATAGGGGTGGTTTTTCATGCTCCGAAAAACCAGGAGGGCCTCTGGGGGGAGGGGGAGAGGAGGCTGTTTTCGCTATCCCCAGGCTCCTAGAAAGCCTCTGGAGCCTGGGGAAGGTGAAAAAAGAGCACCAAAAGCAGGGGAGGGAGTGCTGATCATGTGCGCATGCATGCAAAGGGGGGAAGCATGCGCACGTGTGGCACACTCATGCACAATCCCCCTGCATTCCCCCCGCTTTTGGCACATGAGCCAAAAAAGGTTCACCATTACTAGTACAATATTCAACAGTGCCAATTATACATTGAGACCAGGCCACATTTAATGCGAGGCAAAATACAGTTATTGTAAGGTTAGTGTGCACACAATTGAGGCTAATGCAGGCACAGTTGTCACTGGGTTTTAGACACTAATCATCATTTGTGCAAAATGGAGAAAAAAGAAAGTTCTGTTCAAGGAAAATTCAGAAAAGAAGAGGCTCGTTTTGAAGAATTACAGCAGAACATAGGAGATAGCAAGTATGCTTTGGGTATGGTTTTGACTGGTCACTATTTCCATATTCTCACTTGATCATTGTTCCAATAATTTTAACCTTGATCTTATATAAGTTGATGGCAGCAAGACTACTGTATGCACGAAAATGGAAGGACATTTCGATTCCTACCATGGACGAATGGCTACAGAAATTGATGGCGCTGGCAGAGATATCTAAATTGAGTGTGTTGATTAAATAAAAGAATGCAAATATTTTTTTTTTTGCCACACAGAGACCACTTCTGGACTTTCTGCTTGAGGTGGGGTGGGGGGGAATGAAACTTTGATATTGGGTTTTACTGATTAGATTGTTTTGTTTTTATATTATTTTGGACAAGTAAAAAGTTGAGGTTCGATGTTAATGCTTTATTCTACTGCAACAGAGGGACTCAGAAGTCAATGGATGTTTTTTCTTCTTCCCCTCCTCACTTTTCTTTCCCCCTTTCCTCCCCACTGTGTCCTGTTAATTTTTTTCATATTTTTGTGTTTTATTCTATAATCTAACAAAAAATGTTTTTTTAAAAAAAGATAATTGTTCCAATCATTTTGATTTATACTTCGGCATAGATTCTTTGAGGAGTGATATGGGCATTGCATGGGGGTGAAGGAGAAGTGAGACATATTAACATGAAATCATGATTAAGATTGCATTTATCTATTACAAACTTATACTGGTTAAATTTAGCTTTGTAAATCTATGTTTTGTGTGGTAATAACAAGTTCACTGTGGAGTTTATGTACTGAATGTATCTTCCTTTCTTTGGTTGGGAGAAATATCCATCTGATTCAGTTCCAAGTGGGGAGAAAGACACTGTAAACATAGAGGCTGATTGGAAAGATGGTTTATTGATGAACAGGACCACATGGCTTTGAGATCCTTGGCAGCTGACCACATAGAGTTGAGAGAGAGAGAGAGGGAGGGAGGGAGGGAGGGAGGGAGGGAGAGAGAGAGAGAGAGAGAGAGAGGGAGAGAGAGAGAGGCATTTATACCCTCTCTTGGTCCTTGCTCTTGAGCTTCCTGTTTCTGTGCAAGAAATGTATTCTATTGGCTGTAGTCAGACTCCCATGGAGCTATGTGGGGTCATGTTGGTCTGAATCAAGTTTGGTTGAAGCCTGGGCTGATGTAATGTCCTTAGGAGGTTTTGCAATGCAGTGAGCCCTGCTGCTAGAAGGGTTAATCCTATTATGTTCTGGAGTGAATTAATCCCATTACCCTGCAGCTGGAGGTCTTTTGCTTTGGAGGTAGTCCCTCTCAATGGGCACCAAAAATCTGCTGGGGGTAGGAAGCTGAAGCTCTGAGTTTCTGTCTCCCTTAAGATTTCTATTTCTCTTTTAGGGGAAATATAATATGCTGCCTTTTTAATATTTCCCAAAATCTTTCATTCTTTTAGGAGGGGTGGGTGCTAACTTTCTACACTTTAAAACTGTATCATACTAAGTCAATAGCCAAGTGACTTACTCTCAAAATGGGAAATATGATCTCTTCCCACTCCACTCCCTAAAATATTTTTGTTATTTAACAGCCATGGTGTTTAATTCCATGTCGATTCCTTTCAAAATGTCCTCTTTTCACATTAGGCTTGGAAGCCATCACTTGTTCCTAATTAGCTTTGAACCAGAAAATGCAACCTGTCAACCATGGGAAAAGAAGAGAAGTAAAAGCTTCTGTTCCAGACCAAGAATGGGATAATTGGAACAGCTTTGAAGGAAAAGGGTGAGAAATTCAGGGCAACTTGTGGAATGCAACATTCCCTGGAGAAATCTTCACACTTTATAGGATAGATTATCCTGTTTAAAATGCAGGTTCCCAGCTAGCCAACAAACCCTAACATCTGTTTATGATTCCTGCGCCAGCTACTTCTTTCTGACTGGAAGAAGATACTGTATAGTACACCTCGCTATTCCATCTGGAACATCCCTTGTCATTTTGAAACAGACTGTGTAAAACGTTATAAAAAAAGATCCTGAGACTTTGGAAAGAGTGCAGATAAGAACAACTAAAACGATAAGAGGTCTGGAGGCAAAACCATATGATGAATAATTGAGGACACTAGGCATGTTCTGTCTAACAAAGAGAAGGACTAGGCTGTGATATGATAGCAATCTTCCAGTATTTGAGGGGCCATCACAGAAAAGAAAGGGTCAACCTATTTTCCAAAGCACCAGAAGGCCAGACAAGAAACAATGGATGGAAACTAATTAAGGAGAGAAACAACTTGGAATTGAGGAGGAACTTCCTAACAGTGAGGACAATTCACCAGTGGAACTGCTTGCCTCCAGTGGTTGTGGTTGCTCCATCACTAAGGTGACCAGATTTTCAGATTGGTAAAGAGGGACACCATTGACCCGGGGGGAGGGGTTGAATAAAAATTTTATATGGAGCAACAAAAATTACATGACCCCAGGACACTGAAACCATCATAAATTCGAATCTGTTGCCAAACATCAAAATTTTGATCAAGTGACCATAAAGATGCTGCAACGGTCGCTAAGTGTGAAAATGGTCGCTAAGTGTGAAAAATGGTCATCAGTCACTTTTTTCAATACCATTGTAACTTTGGTCACTAAAATTATACCACCTTTCTTGCCACAGTTCTTACATGAATAACTGCAGCTGGTATTTTGTATTTTGGCTAGAATCTTTTTTTAAATAGTCTAAGACAATTTAAAAAAAGAATCCACACAGAATAAATTGAAGTAAAACTATTTTTAAAAATTCTATGCACAATATATTTCAAAGTATTGTGCATAGAATTTTTAAAATGGTTTATTTCAATTTATTTTGGATAGAATCTTTTTTAAAATAGTCTAAGACAATTTAAAAAAAGAATCCACACAGAATAAAACTATTTTAAAAAATCCTATGCACAATAAATAAAATATTATTTTAAAATACATTAAAAAAATAAAAGAAAAAAATCCGGCTCACTTACCAGCAGGCAGGCACTCCAAATCAATCCAGAATGATGTAGATGTTAATACAAAGAACTGAGCAAATTAAAATGGTGAAATTAGTCCCAGGGAAATATTTTTCAAAGAAACCTTGATAATGAGAGGAGCCACCATTTTTCCCACACGAGCCGACCTCCAACCTCCATTCCCCTCCCCTCTGGGAAATCCAGAAAGGAACAGTTGCTACTTCTTAGCCAAAGTATTTCCTGGAGCTCTATGGTCCTGGGTCATCTTTTCTTATAAAAGTAAGTAAAAGGGGTGTTTTCTTGCTTTAACATTTTAATATTTTCAATGAAAGTACTGAGACATAGAGAGGTTAGACAGAGTGTCTTTTGTCTTGCCCCGGTTAGGATTTCTTAAACAAATCCACTGCGCTTTCAACATGAAGCCAGATAATCAGGACTTTTTAAAAACACCTTGGGACACGGGACAAATTGTTAGAAATCGTGACTGTCCCGCCAAAATCAGGATGTCTGGTCACCTTATCCATCACTGCAGGCTTTTAAGAACAGCCTCTTGTCTGGGATGGTATAGGGCCATGATGGTGAATCTATGGCACGCTTGCCACAGGTGGCACACAGGTGGCACCCAAGCCGTCTCTCCAGCTCAGCTCTACCGCACATACATGTGCGCCTCCCATCAGCCATCTGATTTGCAGGTCTCTGCCACACATGTGCGGAGAGGCAGGGTATGCGGGAGACATGTGCACATGCATGGGATCACACGCACATGCGGGGAGCCCCCCACAGCCCATTTTTGCTCCCAGGAGGCTCCCACAGACGTGGGAGGAGTGGCCGCGACCCCCTCGTGGCCCATTTTTGCTCCTAGGAGGTTGCAGGGAGGCCTACTAGGCCCAAAATGAAGTATGGGGGGTCATGTGTGCATGTATGTGGGCAATGGGGAGTGCAGGGGGTGCATGCGCAGGGTGCAGGGCCCACAGGGGGGTGTTGCACATGTGTTGCATTGTGGGTATGGGTGCGCTTTCAGCACGCAATAACAAAAAGGTTAGACATCATTGGAATAGGGTCTCCTACTTGAGCAGAAGGACTAGAAGTCCTCCAAGGTCCCTTCCAATTCTATTATTCTTTATTTTGTATTTTTAGTTTAGGCTTGCTGAATCATTCCTCACCATCCTAAGGTCAGCATTTTTTCTTCTCTAAGGTCTTCCTGGAGGAGCTGCCCCATGCACGACTGAGGGCATTTCCACGTTAATAGCATCTGACCTATTATTCCTCAGAATTTTTTTTTACACAATCTGCTTTTCAGACCTTAAAGTAGAGAGAACATCAGGAACCACCTCTTACCTTCAGCTAACTAATAAGCACAAGAGACATTACCCAGCCAGAGAGATTCCACCAATTCATCCTTTTCACTCCATGGAATTGTGTGATTTTGCCTATTCTTTTGCCTCACTCCTCCACCAGAGCACATGCTGTGAGAAGCTGTGCATGGAAAGGTGTGCTGTAAAAAAAAGAGAGAGAGAGATTTCTCCCTCCCCCTCCCCCGACTTCCCAGCAGCCATTTATAGCACTGCAATTCTTCTGTTACATTAAAAGAAAACAGGTATAACTTGTAAGAAATGCCATTTTGCATCTGGGTAGCTGCAAGCATGGTTGCATGTTGCCATGGTGCCTAGATGGCAGGAGCATAAAATGAAGACTGCGGAAAGAGAGATGCTCTAGAAACAGGATATTGCTCGATCTTGGAGTGTTGTGGTGCAGAGGTCAAGGGAAAAAGGGATGACAGGCTAAAGACAGGGTTAAGCAAGGGTTCGCACCCATGGGAAAATGATCCATCTACAACAGGGGTGTCAGACTCGATTTCATTGAGGGCCGCATCAACGTTGTGTTTGACCTCGGGAGGCGGGGTGGGGGTGGCCAGCTATACATCACTCGTGTCAGTGCCTATGGTGGCCCGAGAGCTCTGTCAGCGAAAATGCGCTGTTTCCAGGGTGTCCTTGCGGGTCAGATCTAAGCATCCCGTGGGATCCGGCCCCTGGACCTTGAGTTTGACACCCCCGATCTACAAGGTCTGCCAAACTGTGTTGATTCAAAGGAAACCAATAAGGCATCCTGTTGTTTTGAGTCAAACAGAGCGAATTCAGGGCTGAATTAGCCCAACGCTTCAAAACGGATGACATGCTTGGATTAATCAGATCGGGAGCATATCTTGACATAGTGCAAAATATTAGTGGGGAAGTGCTCTGATCCTTACATGATGCTTCCAATCGTAGCTGGATTGCCAGCTAAGCCCTCTGCAAAGATAAAAAAAATGCACGTTCTTTCTTCTCTACCAAATAGAAGCTTATGGGTGAATTTGATCTGGATTATTTCTGTTCCTTTTCTCTGCTGCTTTGATCAAATGACACGGAGTCGATCAACATCGTGGCTTTGTATATGCTTTTATTCAGTCTGCTCAAGGCTTTAGGCCCCCAACTCCTTCCTTACGTCCATCTGAGAGTCTGTATATTTTCCACCAGGCAGAGAAGTGCTGCTGCAGTGCCTGTCTAATTCTACACAACGAAAAAAGACCAGTCCGTCTTCCCTACTGTGGCAGGCCTAAGGTAATTTAGCCAACTGTCAGGCCTGCAGCGGTTCCTTTAAGAATCTTTGGCCTGCCACACGCTCATTAAGGGGGGGATTTAGCAAGGAGTAAAATGTGTTATTTTCAAAATAAAAAATTCCTTCCTAGAAGCTCAAGGTCATCTTTTGTCTCCCAAACCTTTGCACCTGATCGGAAGCAGTTGGGCATAGGTGCTAGCGTGGAAGAAGAAGATTGGACCATGTGATGGACTGTGGGTGTGGGGACAAGATCATGAACTTTTAACTGGGTGGGATTTTGATGTAACTTCCAGAGTTGGAATCCCACAGCACGATGCCAACATGCCTGCCTTATTAAATTGGAACTTTAAGCATAGTTTTGCCATCGACTCTGATTTAATTCTGCATGATATTTGGAACGCTGGCACCAACCTTCCTTGGAGTTGCTGCTACATTTGGCATGCTGAGCTTTATTAACATTTATTTTCTTTCACCTTGTTGCAAAAGATAAACAGAAGTGGTTTTTTTTTCTCCTCCTCCTGTATAAACTTGGTAACTTATCTATTGTTCACAAAGAACCTCAAACTTCATGCCAACTGAAACCTGAATAGTCAAATCACTCCTGGTTCCACATGTTCCAGATGTTATTCAGAGCAATTGTTAAAGCCTCCTCCACTCTTTCTTCTCACTTTACAATTAATTCTTTTTTTCTATTATTCAAAATGGTATGATAGATTTTTTCCCCTTCAAACAAAGCAGTTTTATGAAAAACCAACTGCCTGAGGGCTGAGTGAACTTCAGAGGTTATACTATTCCATAAAGTGAGGGCCATAACTAAGAAGAGTAGAGTGTTTTTATCATTCTTGGAAGAATATCTTGCTAAAATGTCTGAGTACAGTTCCGTGCTCAATTCTGGAAAACCTCAATGCACCCCAGGGGTGGATCCCAGCCAGCACTACTGCTGGTTTGCTCATGTGCGCACTTTACTGCGTATGCAACTGAAAAACAAGAGGGTGGCACAACGGTGCCGACTGGAGAACCGGTTCGGGGGGCATGGCAGGCTTGGGTCACTGCTGGTTCCAGTGACCCAGATCACCAAACCACTACCAGTTTGTCCGAACCAGTAGGAACCCACCACTGATGCACACCCTCAAAAATGGGCCACCCATTTGTAATTGCCTTTGTGCAGAAAAGAAAGTTATTACATGTACCACATAATGAGGAAACATGTTAAATGTATTCAATTGATGACATCTGTTGAAATGTAAATTAAATCCAATATAATTCTGGACTTGCCTGTTTCTTTTTTCTCTAAAGTGAAGCTTTGGCAAGCTGTTGGGCAAATATGACCAAAATGCACTGCCCAAATCAGGCGCTCATTAAATACTCTTAAGTAGCTGCCATCAGAATCTAGCAATGCTACTCTCAGGTTGTTCTTCCCTTTTTTTTTTTTGCTGGTTATATAAAGTTGCTTCAGTGGTTCTCATTCCCTCCCTGAGAAAATCAATACAAGCTCAAGTATCCGTTTCTGTCTTTTGTAGCAAAGACAGATCAGAGGATTTATGCAGTTCCTCTGTACTTTTCTTATCCCCTTTAACTATCTAAGAGCCCAACCCCTTGCAATGGCTTGCTTGTTTTCCACACCAAATATAGTCAAACATGTAAAGAAATTCTTACTCTTCTGCTAAATGTTTACTATGGAGATTCTCAGTCATCCATGTCATGGTTGTCCCAAAAAAGCTTTTTCAGAAAGCACCTTTAGATCTTAGTTCTTCTGCTAATTTCTTTTTGGCATATGTATCTCAATTTTTTTAATTATTGTTGTTATTATTAATTGTCATTTAAATTAATTGTCACGTAAAGGATTGCGGTGGCTCAGTGGCTAAGACACTGAGCTTGTCAATCAGAAAGGATGGCAGTTCGAATCCCTAGTGCCGTGTAACAGAATAAGCTCCCGTTACTTGTCCCAGCTTCTGCCAACCTAGCAGTTTGAAAGCATGTAAAAAATGCAAGTAGAAAAAATAGGGACCACCTTTGGTGGGAAGGTAACTGTGTTCCATGCGCCTTTGGTGTTTAGTCATGCCAGCCACATGACCACGGAGACGTCTTCAGACAGCGCTGGTTCTTTGGCTTTGAAACGGAGATGAGCACCGCCCCCTAGAGTCGGGAACGACTAGCACATATCTGCAAGGTGAACCTGTTCTGGAGCTGTCTATTAAGAATGGCAGGAACAGGCAGGCTCCAGCTGGCATTTTTTTTTTCATTTTCCTGGCTAGGGTAGATAGGTTTTACATATTGTTCCACTTGAAATCCACTTGATTTGGCTGGCCTTATCTTGCTTTCCAACTGAGATTCAATCACCGCGGTTGGCTTCAGACATCCTAAGGAGCCTTGGCATCTTTTCTTTCCAGGCACTTTTCCGCCAGTCTCTTCATTTTCCTTAGATGTTTCCTTTCTGTTTAAGCTGGACTCTGTGGGCACTTCCTTATTTGCATGTATGCTAAGTGACAGAGCATTAAGCTTATCATAGACTTGTGACCACGCTTTCTATCACCCTTCATCCAGGTGTGGTGCTTTAAGAAGGGTGTGTGTGTCAGTGGTGGGATTCAAATAATTTAACAACCGGTTCTGTGCCTTAATGATTTCTTCCAACAACCAGTTTACCAAACTGCTCAGAAAGTTTTACAATCGGTTCTCCTGAACTGGTGCGAACTGGTTGAATCCCACCACTGGTGTGTGTGTGTGTGTGTGTGTGTGTGTGTGTGTGTGTAAGTTTCTGGATACCAGCCGGCACATCTGCTTCCAGGCAACAAGACATCATACAACCACACACTACAGCTAATTCATTTATTTTATAAGAAATGACCAGTGGTGAAGACTTAACAACGGAGAAGCAAAGGGCACAAGGAGGCAAGAGAGAGGTCCTTTTCCAGCTGGAGCCTGCCTGTTCCTGCCATTCTCAATAGACAGCTCCAGAACAGCTTTTACTCTGGGTTACTGCTGTAACTGGCCTTGGGGTTAGATATGTCTCGGGATTTGTTTTAGAAAGGATGTTCACTCCCCTCCCCCAAGGGGTTTGGTTGCATTCAAATGCCACAGGCACAGCGTTATTATTCTGTCTCTCTGGATGCATCCATCACAGTCAATCTCTCCCTTGAATCGTATTCTCCTGGGCTCTTCTTGTTCCGTCCCTCGGAAAGGAAGATGGCTTACTCTTCCCTTTCAATAAAAAAATCTCCCAAAACACTTGCATTTTAATCCCTCAGTAGGAGAAGGTGAAACGTCACCCCTTAGTTCAGTAATACAGGTAGTCCTCAACTTAGGACCACAATTGAGCCCAGGATTTCTGTGGTGAAGTGAGACATTTGTTAAGTGAGTTTTGCCCCATTTTATGACCTTTCTTGACACCGTTTTTAAGAGGAGAGGATGGAAGTAGAATATATTGCAATATTTTCAGATTTGTCATTCACAAGATGCTTGCTTAGAGATAGCATCCTTGGATTAATTGAGATCCAGTAGGAATTAGTGATGTAAGGTGTTGGAATATAATCAGAGAGAGACCCAGGTTTGAATCTTCTCAGCTCTAGAAGTTCACCTTCTATGAGTCACTGTCGAACAATCCCTATCACTTAACCCATTGTGTCCCACAAAATTGGAAGAGAAAGAATTCTCTTGGGCTCCTGGAGGAAAGCCAAATACATTTTTTAAAAGACACCACATTTGTGATACTGTGGTACTGTATTTGTGGTTTTGGATGTGTCAATGAATGTGCTTAATTGGATATGCTGTATATTGTTATTCTTTTTTCTTTGTCCTGGTTTTGGTTTACTTTACTTGTACTTCCATCTTGATCTATTTAATATAATTGATAAAGTGCTTTCTTTAGGCTCTTCATAAAGAAACAGGCACAGTTAGAGCTTGGAAGGAGGTAAAATCTTTGGGATTTATCTTTGTTCTTTTGTCTGCATTGTTAAGTTATGCTGATAATCATTATAGTTTGTTAAGCTGAATGATGTACTCTATTTTTCAGAGTATGAGACGCACTTTTTTACCGCCTAAAAGAGGTTGAAAATTTGGGTACAGCTTATACTCCGAATGTGGCCCGCCCACCCGCCAGCCCCTACCCTTCAGCCTCCACGACTTCTTTTTCTGGCTGCAGATATTGCCACAGACAATGGCTTGCATTTTTGCGCTCTGTGCTTCACACGCGCTCGCTCATAACAAGCAAAGTAATGTACTGAAGCTGAACAGGCTAAGGATGTTAGCTAAAAGAATACCTGGTGGGCAGTTTTTTCCCCTATTTTCTTCCCCAAAAACTAAGGAGCATCTTATACTCCGAAAAATACAGTATATGTGAGGATGAATTACTAGATATCTAATGTAAATATCCAGGTTTCCTGGTGGGAACTCAAGTAGAACTCTTTCTAAAGAAGCAGAATAAACCTTGTTATTGACCCTCAATCTTGATGCTCAGTTAAACCTTAACTACAAGTAGTCCTTGTTTAGTGATAACAATTGGTACTGGAAACTTGATCATTAAATGATTGCTAAGTGAAACCATGCTTATGTTCTTATTTTAGCTTTTCTTTGCTTTATCTGCAAAGGTTGTACAGTAATGGCAAGGATTGGTTGCAAAGTTACTTTTTCATCACTGTAACTGCAAATAGCCACTAAATGAGTCAGGTAAATAAGAACCAACTGTACCTTATTGAATAAAAGGAATCTTGTGTCCCAAAGCTAAGATGTTAATCCCATATTGCATACTAGCTGGATACCCATGCTTCACAACGAAACTATGTGATCGGGCTATGCAGGAGAAATTTAGTTCACAATCCATTGGCTCAGTGGTGGTCAGTAATTGAAACACATAAAGGAATATTGCTCCCACCATCTTGAGTCCGGAAGCAGTTCCATAGGTGGAAGGAACATTTTGGTGAGGTACTGATGTTTAGTACTGTAAAGAGCCCCAGACCGCTCCTCAGTGAAGGAGTGGAATGTCTGTCAGTTTGAACTGAGGTAATGGAATATGACGCAACTGGCAGTTGGAACAGAGTTCTTTTCAGGTGGGGAGAGGGAGTAGAACTCCTTAGCATCATAGTGTGTTAATTACTAATGAAATACTAATGATCTGATGGTCATTTTGAAAAATCCTTTCTTAGCGAGCACCTAGAAGCCCAGAGGAACATACATGCCAAATTTCAAGTTTGTAGGCTTTACAGTTCTGGAGATTTCGTGATGAGTGAGTGGTATTTGCCTTTTATATACAGTATATAGATAACTTGAACCATGAGGAACATTGGTAGCATAAGTTGAGGGAAAAATAGCATGTCTGCATGTACACCTGTATGATAGCTCATTGTAACACCTCTGCCTTTCTGCCTTTCCTTGGAAGGGAGAGGAATCTATGAACCTGATGAAAGTGGTAATGTGAGGTTTGTTTGCATTTTTGTTTTATTCTCAGCTTTAGGTTGCAATTTCCAAAATAAATGGAATCCAATTACTTTAATCTCAAGCAAATTGTTTGAGTATAGAGATGTACAGGTCATTTTCAATTTGAACAGGAAATCCAGAGCGGTGTCAAGCGATTAGATGTTATTTGTGCTGTTTCAGGGGTATTCTTTTAAATAGCTTTCAAGAGGAAATGGCAATGAAAGATGCCTCCTGGATACAGAAGAGGTGAAGATATACAGGGCTGCAAGCCAGTTGTCAGCCTTGTCACATAAAGCTCATTTTATTCAAGGTGTCATTGTCTCAATGTATTCCAGTCCAGTGTCACTTGAAATCCTTCCCCAACAGAGACTTCATGTGCAGTGACCCACAGGCCTCTGATGTCAGTCACGGGCTCCCATTCAAATCAATAGGATTTGGATAAGGCTGAGGGAAGGGTTGGTGTCTCATAGCTCCCTATGAATAAAATGTTGAGAATTGTTATCCGCCTGTGATAATTTGGTAGATTGGCAGTGTGACTTCCTTAAGCTTTACAAGTGATAGGCAGGTGCTGTTCCCTATAAAGATTATAAATTCATATCTGCAGCTGTCTTGATGTCCCTCATTAATGAGAACTCATATCGGGAAAAGATTTGTTTGCTTATTTACTTATGCCTGTTTTATCCACTTAATAAGAAATATCTGAAAGGTTCCCTTCTGAGGCTGGCTGTCCAGAACAAAACAAAGCTAATTAGAGCAAATGAGATGCTCCATGGAGATTGTTTTTTGAATGTGTGCCTAGGAATTTGAAATGCATGTCATAGAAGGAAATGCAATTTATGACTCATTTTCAGCAGAGGTCTAGGGTGATGTTGGGTGAAGAGTCATCTAAACCGTAGTGGCTGAAAATATCTTTTGTATTAAATATGTAAGAGAATGCATTCAAGTTTAAATA
This sequence comes from Thamnophis sirtalis, assembly GCF_051295495.1. Classification (NCBI taxonomy): domain Eukaryota; kingdom Metazoa; phylum Chordata; class Lepidosauria; order Squamata; family Natricidae; genus Thamnophis; species Thamnophis sirtalis. The sequence goes on from NW_028261381.1 coordinate 31,817,734, forward strand.
TTAAAAAAGCATATTGTGTGAGACTTATCTAATCCCACATAGAGATTCTTGCAGGACCTACTCAGATGCCCATAGGAAATGACATTTTTCTACTTTATTTCCAGCCCAATGGCATTCAGAGGCATGTAGGACTTGCAAGTTGCATAGAGCCACCAAGATGAACCACAAGTAGCCTTATTCTCCATAAATGCTCTTTAGAGCTGTAGGAAATGTTGTCTTGCATCCAGAGGAATTCAAATGGTGTGCCAAAATGTGAATTAGACAACCTGCACAAATTAAGCAAATTAGACAGGTTTATCCATATGCAGGGACGCAGTGGCTCAGTGGCTAAGACACTAAGCTTGTCGATCAGAAAGGTCGGCAGTTCTGTGGTTCAAAATCCCTAGCATCGCGTAACGGACTGATCTCTCGTTACTTGTCCCAGCTTCTGCCAATCTAGCAGTTCGAAAGCATATAAAAATGCAAGTAGAAAAATAGGAAACACCTTTGGTGGGAAGGAGTTCCATGCTCCTTCGGCATTTAGTCATGCCGGTCACAGGACCACAGAGACGTCTTCGGACAGCACTGGCTCTTCAGCTTTGAAATGGAGATGAGCACCGCCCCCTAGAGTTGGGAAGGACTAGCACATATGTGCGAGGGGAACCTTTACCTTTACCTTTATCCATCTATACCTATTTTGCATATATGATATGATTCTGCAAGTCAGACTGGGGTGAAGCACTATGGAAATTGTACTACATCTCCCTTTTACTGTTTACTCCCTCAATTGAATTCATTTACTAAATTTTAGGATCTAACTGGAGCAATGGACTTTTATATTAGTCTTCACTGGGGCTATCACATTTGCGGTGAAAAAATTGAATGGCCACTAGGAGGCACCAACGAGATACATCAGATCCTAACTTTGGTTGCCATCTAGTGATCATCCAGATTTTTAGAATCCAAATATGGAATCCTAATATTCAAAGTAAATTGGTTTTAAAAGTTGGGACCTATCCAAAGGCTGAATGACGCACTCACTGATCTCCACACTTGGAAAATATCAATGTGCACATCTCCACAATATCATTGTATGTATAAATCAGTGACGTGCGGTGAGGTTTATGGCTGACACAGTGGTGGGTTTCAAATTTTTTTAGACATATGGACTTCAACTCCCAGAATTCCACAGCCAGGCATTGCTCAGTTCCGATTTAAAGTGACAGCATTTGTTTTTCTCCTTTGCAAAAAAGTTTCCTTCATTCTTTTTCTTCTCACTCCCCCTCCTTCCTCCCTCCCTCCCTCCCCCCTCTCTCAAACAGACAAACGCACACAGAGAAGTTAGATTGGACTATCTCTCCTGCCCCTTTCCCTCTCTCACTCACTCTTTCTCAAACAAACACAAACACAGAAGTTGGATTGGAGCAGATCCGAGCCTTTGATTGCAGGTGGAGCCACGTTGCCTTTTCAAACTTGTAATCAGTGAAGCTGGGCTTATATAGTTTTATCCAGCTCTCTCTGTGTGTGTGTGTGTGTGTGTGTGTGTGTGTGTGTTTGAAAAGGGAATGTGGCTCTGCCTGGAATCAAGCTACACTTGGGGAGGGATCTACACTTGAGGATGAAGTTTGAATTCCTCCCCCTCCCTCCGACCCACACCTACCTTTTCCAGCTGTTTCAGAGAGGATTTCAGCTCTGCTCTTGCCTGTCATCATGAAAAGAAAAAAAAATGTAAAAGGAAAAAGGGAAGAGCTGAGGTCAGGCTGAGCTAGTTGCTGACAGAGTCACTGTGGATGACTCTGCTTAACTGTTTAAAAAAGCCTCTAAAAAAGTGCCCTCTACAGGAGGAGGCAGGAGCATGACCTGCCTCACCTATGTCAGGAATTTTTAGGCTTTTAACCCTTGCTTAACTCTGCTCGAGTGATCATAAAACGCCTAAAGTCAGACTAGATGGGGCACGTCGTTCTCCTGCCTCCTCCTGTAGAGGCTTTTTTAAACAGTTAAGCAGAGTCATCCATGGTGACTCTGGCAGCAGTTAGCTCAGCCTGACCTCAGCTCTTGCCTTTTTCCTTTTACATTTTCTTTTCTTTTCATGATGACAGTGGTGAGGCTCTGCTTCCCCTGCCTGCACGTCCCTGGTATAAATCTGATTTTCAATTGCTAGAAAGGAGAGATCAAAGGCCGACAAAAGGGAAGGCATTTCACACCCCCAAAGCATAATGTATTTAAGGATCTTCCTGGCAAAGGGTGTAAGATGGCGTATGTTTTGTATAGTTTTACTGTGGGGATTAAGCCTTGTTTTTCTATTGTTCAATTGTATGGTATTATACTTGTTCATTGTCTGGCTAAAGATGGGCAGCCATATAATGATTTTAAAAGATTTTTAATCCTACCTTTATTATGTCAGAACAGTGAATATACCAGTGAACATACTTTCCTGCTCTGATTTTCCCCACAGCAATAAATAATGCTGTGAGGTGAGTTGGTCTGAGAGAGTCACCCAGCCAGACTTCATGTCTAAGGTGGAACTAAGACTCACTGTCTCCTACTTTCTACTTTGGTGCCTTAACCATTAGACCAAACTGAATGACGAATGGCCCATGGTCCATATGGGGCACTAACCACTTCCCTACTCTCTGCTCCTGATACTGCATCACAAATGCATTCCAAACTCAATTGCTATACGCATACCATACATATATACATATATTGTGTAGTGGGCTTCAGAAGGCAAGAACCAGACCAGCACTGCTGCAACAGTATTTATTGACTCAAAAATGGAACTGAGGAACAGCAGGCAAATGCCCGTAATTTATACTCTAGGCCCACAGGGCCTTAACCAATCATAGTCCTTGAAAAAGTCCACCCAAATACGAATGTATGAAGTTTCCCTCCAAAACACATTGGAGCTAACAGTTAGGGTCAACTAAAGATTAGTTTCCTTTAGCAGGGCGTAACACAATTATATATATTCAATACATAACACACACACACACACACACACACACACACACACACACACACACACACACATATACATACATACCCTTGCATTTGATCCTGTGGTGGTCCTATTAAATCAATGAACTATCCAAGAGGTGTCAAAATCAAGACCCGTGGGCCGGATCCAGCCCACAGTGCTTAATTCTGGGCCACGGGGCAGTCATAGAAATTGTGAAGGACTGGCCCATGCAAAAATGGAGCTTGGGAGGGCTGCATGCTGCCCTCCCAGGCCCCGTTTTTGGCCTGGACCTGCCTCCTGCAGCACATGGGTAAACATCTGGGAAAGCACTTTAAAGAGGGAACAATCCTAACAAGGAAAAGACAAGTGTTGGTAGATCCATCCACAAAGGGGCCAGTAAGTGAGGCTGGCCTTTTTCTTACAGGGATGGGAAGGGCAATAGCAAGGAAATCACCAGTCAGATCATGCAATGTCCATCGTCCAGATTGAGCACCAGCATAGTCTGGGTGCCACCCCCTTTAGGCATCTCAGAAAGAGCTTGGGAGTTTTGTTTTTTTATTATAATTATTATTGTTATTAATAATCTTTATATATAGTCCAAAAATATTTCTAACCTTCCCTTCTCATATCCAGTTATTACTTATCATATCAGCTCAACATTGTATGCATTACTATCGTTATCAATTTTTATTTAACTATACGTATTACCCAGGGGTGGGTTGCTAATCCTGTTCTAACCGGTTCGGTTGGAACGGGGCCGGCGGCGTCCTTGTGCACGTGCGCAGTTCACGCATGCGTCTTAGCACCTGCGCGATGCTCCAGCTGCTCGTGGAGACTCATGCAGGTGCTGTATGTGCCATCCAGCTGCTCGCGGAGAATCGCGCAGGCGCTGTATGTGCCATGCGCCTGCGTGGAAGTGCAGAAGCCTTCAAAGACCGGTAAGGACCGCGGGCAGGTGGGTGGCCCCTTCGCCGTTCCCGTAAGTTACTTACTTCTGGGTTCGCCGACCAACCGGTTCATGGGGACCGCCGCAAACCGGTTGAAACCCACCCCTGGTATTACCAATGGATTTAACGAAGTTTAGCTAATTTTGAATTATACTCTTCCATCTATCAATCTGTATCTCTCCAATAACAGAACAGTCTTATATCTGCTGCCATTTGTGGATCCAATTCTCCAAACATCTTTTTGAACGAGTCCATACGAAGAAATCTTTGCACCTTCTTGTTTGTGGTATCTCTCATATAATGTTGGTGCCCTCCTTTTGTTTCCTTTATCAGCTTGTCTTTAATTCTCAGCAGTGGTATCAAATGTTTTGCAAATAGTATTTCATAGTCCATAAATTCTTTGATATTTTCTTCTCCTTCTATGCCCTGTCCTTTGAAGTAAATTTTCTCTCCATTTAACTCCTCTTCAAATATTCCATTCTTTCCTCCCTCAGAAATAAACCAATTGTCACGAATATCAACAGGCTCAAATTCTTTATCTCCATTTTCCATTTCAATTTTTTGAATTTCCATCTTATTTTTATAGACATCCTCAGTTTTTTCCTCACAATTTGTTGCCAAAAACACCAAATAATCCAATTTTCTCTGAATTCTGTCCTCTTTATCAAACACCCTCTTCAAAGCTGAAAGTATCGCTTGGAGAGACGCTTGCAGAGACGCCATGTTTATATGCAGTTGTATTTTTTCTTAAAAGCTCTGAAACATTCGCAAGTGAAAGCAGACTAAAAAGGGAACAGCTGTACAATCTTATCAGATCTTAAGCCAGAACAGCCAAGCAATAAAAGTGTCAAGATGTAAATTGTAGTCAATTAGCTTACAGAGAGTCAGAAGAAATGTTGGAGTAATCTATCCGTTTGAAAAGGTTTACTTAGAATCAATCCATGTGAATAACATTTAAAAAATAAGATAACCACTGTCCAAAACCATTAAAAAGATCAAAATTGCCGCTAAGTTCTTCTATTCTTTAATTTAAATTAGTTTTAGAATTTTTTAGGCAGTCCATTTTTCTTTAAACAATAAAAGTTTCTTACCAGCTGAAAAAACTTCTCCTTCAAATTGCCCTGACTTTGTCAGCCTTAAAAGACTGGAATTTTTACTGCCAGACAAAGACTTTAAACCTGCTTTTCTCGGAGATTTTGCGATATCCCCGAGATCAGCAAGATGTAATCTTCCTGTTCACAATCTCTTCGGGATGATTTAGGTCCGTTAGAATCCCCCAGCAATAAAAGTATCGAGTGCGATCTCAGAGCTTTGAAATCGCACGGCATCTCGTCACGGCATCCAGGCTCCCTGCTATGACATAGGATATAGTTAAATAAAGAAAGGATAATGATAATACAATTATATACATGGAGGATTAGAAACTTTGGTATTAAATATTATGGATGTTTAGCTAAAACAGGATATGAGGACTTAATGTTAATGGAGGATTTTATAAATAAGTAAATGAAATTCCAGCATGTGGTTATGGGTTGAATCTTGGTATACTTAAGGATGAAGGATGTTTAAATAACTGTAGTCAAATAAAAGTGGAGGTATGATGATGTTAATATAGTAAATTTTTGAGTTAAGATATTTGAATTAATATGAATTATATTTGATGACGGTGGAAGAGATGCACAAAAGCTTTTTGTAACCAGCTGATATACTTTCTACAATATATGTTTGTTTTGAAAATAAATAAATAAATAAAAATTTAAAAAAAGAAAGAGCTTGGGAGGAAATGGCTTAAGCTGCATGTGGAAATGTTCACTATCTTACAGCGACATCCTGCATTTGAATCTTGGGTCTGATTTCATAGGATTCTTCTCATTCTTAGAGAGACCTTTCTAGGATCCTGTAAAATACCAAAGAACAACTGCTGTAACAAAAGGCAAAATATCCTTTTTCAGACTGATGGTATAAACGCTTCTAAGCCTTTTAAATAATCCATTTGCAATTTCTAAGAAAGGACAAATGGGCTTGAACGCATTTTAAAACACGACTTTATCCCAACTTCTTTGTCTGTTAAAAAGTATTGCTTATGGTGCAAAGTCTGATTCTAGGATTTTAGAGAAGCAAGACCCCAGTGAGAAATAATAATTAATGAGAGATAGAAAGTGGCAACAAACACGCCATCTGATTTTGGTTTTTAGAGGACAGTGAATGTAGCAGAAAGACTGTCGTGCTGCCAGTGCTTAACAGCTGGCTAGAGTCCATCTCCACTTAACAGACTTCTCATCAGTATGCTAAACAAAAGGTTGTAACTTGGGGATTCTGAACAGAATGGAACTTTTTTCAACCTCTCTGGCTCAACAGAAATGGCTTCTCAAATGGGAGGGGGGGATACTTTTTTGTAACATCTGTTTACTGGGCCCAGCCAGCTGTTGAGGCAGACTTTGTTCTGCATTGAAAGAGACAGTCAGAAAGAAAGAAACAAGAAGCTACCCAGACCCACCATTGTCTTTCCACACATTTGAAGACATGTTTACTTTATTAATTACCTCAAAGCCATTACACATCTGATACTTAAAATAGATTTTTAGAATCTATTTAATCTATCTAATCTTTAGAATAAAATGAACAATTTATTTCAGTGTTGCTAACGTACACATATATTTGATGAGTGCGGGGTGTGGAAAAAGAAGGGAACAGATTGCAAGCTAATAAAGTACAGAAATCTAGAAAGCAAATCCATGTTAAAAACCAAAGTGCTTCCATTTGATGTGCCTTGTTTTAATGGTTTCAAGCAATAACCTTGTGAAGAACAGTTCCTTCATCAGCATCTTTTATTCCCCTGAAGGAAGCTGACATAGGAAATGGAAATATGCAAAACAGGTTTCATCCCTATTTACTTATTTATTGACTATTAATATAAGCCAAGCCTGTAGTATATTTTGAGTTGACCATGCTCTTGTTGCATAGGCTGCATAATGATGTAAATAAATTATATATATATTTAAATTAAAGGAAGTTCAAAGAACTGTCGCATGGACATTTTTTTCCAGATTTCTCCTGGCTTGTGCTGAGAGCTGCTTTTTCCTAGAAACAACCTTCCTATGTTACATAAAGATCAAGGAGAGGAGTGTGTATACAATTAAGTTTACTTGCCTCTATAAACTTTGAAAGTGGACATTTGCAATGGCAAGCTAAAACTTAATTTGGATACAAGGGTGGGCTGTGGGGGTTCACAGAGGTTCGGGAGAACCTCTAGCTAAGATTCTGTGCTGTTTGGAGAACCCGCAAATCCCACTCCTGGCTGGCCCCGCCCTCCCCCTGCCCCTCCCAGGAGTCCCCACGCGGCCCATTTTGGATGCAGGGAAGTGCAGGGCGCACATGGAGGTTCAGGGAAGGTGAAAAATGGGCATACTGTAAGTTTAGGAAGGCCAGAAATAGGCCCATTTCTGGCTCCAGAGAGCCCCTAAAGCCGGAAGAGGCTGTTTTTGCCCTCCCGGAGGTTCGAATATAGCCTTCGGAGCCCAGGGAGGGAAAAAATGTTCCCCCATCATGGTACAGGAGGCTGACTAGGCGACGCCCTCCCAGCAACCGGGCAGAGAACCCCTATATATATATATATATATATATATATATATATATATATATATATATATATATATATATATATATATATATATATATATATATATATATATATATATATATATATATATATATATATATATATATATATAGTGGGTGTTGTAAGGACCAAGCATTCAACCTTGGGAGGGCCATGCAGACTGACCTTCATTTCATCTTTTAAAAAATGAGCTAAGAAGAACTAACCAGTTGCAAAACAGTTTCTGTGGCAAAATGGATACTTTATTCATCATAAACCAGATATGGCCAGGCTGAAGGCCATATGTATTCCTCATGAGATTTGCATGTGGTTCTCAGAGATCCTTCCTCGTATAATTAGCTGTTCAAGGGGGTTAAGTTTAGAAATTGACTAGTGTAGAGGCTCCATAGTGCCTCTCAAATTATGGAGCAAATCATTTAAAAAAAAAAGCAAGACTGTACTGTATAGGCCTTATTTCTATCTGCAATGCACAGCAACACTTGGTAGCCCCAGTCGGTTCCACCACAAAACCGCGTTCGACTAAAGCGCGCTCGACAAAACCGCGTAGCTGACGTCATCACAGCGCGACAACAGCGCGAAGAAAAAAGCACGCTGTAAACGCTAAAGTTAAAATTAACCCCTAAACCTAAACCTAACCCCCCTAAACCTAACCCTAAACCTAACCCTAAACCTAACCCTTAACCTAACCCTAAACCTAACCCTTAACCTAACGCTAAACCTAATCCTAACCCTAACCCTAACCCTAACCCTAACCCTAACCCTAACCCTAACCCTAACCCTAACCCTAACCCTAACCCTAACCCTAACCCTAACCCTAACCCTAACCCTAACCCTAACCCTAACCCTTACCCTAATCCTAACCCTTACCTTAACTTGAATCGGCTTGCTTTTAAAGCGCTATTTAAAGCGCCCTTTTTACTCCACAGTCGCTGTTGTCGCCCTCCTGATGACGTCAGCGACGCGGTTTAATCGGGCGCGCTTTAGTGGAGTGCGGTTTTGTCGTGCCACGGCCCCAGTCTAATCTTGGTCCCAGTATGCTATCTTTCATCTTGTTCCCAGCCTGACTGAAACAGCCTTAATGTCAGGAGTTCCAAGTAACACCCCTAACGAAAGACGACTCTGAGGCTTGAGTTTCCTCAAAGTTCCATTTTACTAGAGATGCCATATTGGCACATCTGGGAAAACTTGAATCTGAAAGTTTCCAGGTTCCCCCCCCAATTGAAAATCCAAGCCCCTGCCCAGAACCCACATGTCCATCACATGATCCAATCAAGCACCGTCCAAAACTGGAGATTCCTCCCAGTCACCTCATCGCAGCTGCTGTGCAAGGTGGCCTTGACTTTCTGAGAAAGAATGTTATTTTGACTACGTATCTCCCATACGCCATAAAATCCTCCTCTTCCCTAGTCACTAATCAGCCTCCACCGACCATTTCTCTTCCAGCATTTGTCCTCTCTGTTAACTTTTTGTTCCCCAAATTCCTTTCATACCCATTGCTTTCTCCTCACCCCACTTCCTATTTTTAAAATCAATTTCTTTCTAGTCTTCTGAAAGGACAGCAGACTTCCACCGCTTCTCTTGGCTTGAAAAATAATAGGGTGAATTTATACAATAAATTGTATTGACACTATATGTACATACAGTATCGCATTCTTTTATATGCGGATGAAGAGGGCCCTATTTGTACAATTCCATATTGACAATGTTAAAAATGGCGTCAGTCAGGATGTCAGCTGTCAAAGTGAGGAATGTCAGACTGAGCTTTTGTTGCCATTTTCTTTGCATTTCCCCCCTCAGTTTCAACCACTTCCTCACCCTCTTTCCATGGAGAAAGAGACATAGCTGATCAACAGTTAGCTGTTTTATATTTGATGCTCTACCGCAGGGTTTCCAACTTGACAACTTCCAAATGTGTGGCCTTCTGGGACTTCAACTCCCAGAATCCTCATCTATGGCCATGCTGGCTGTGGAATTCTGGGATTTAGAACATAGAATTCTTTATTGGCCAAGTGTAATTGGACACATAAGGAATTTGTCTTTGGTGCATATGCTCTCAGTGTACATAAGGAGAATAAAATACATTCATCAAGAATAAAAAGATACAACACTTTGTGATAGTCAAGGTTACTAATAAGCTATCAATCGTACTAGTAAACAAATAAAACAATATAAATTGAAAAATACAAAACCACAAGCAATATGGTTATAGTCATAAGTGGAAAGAGCGAGATATTAGGAAAGAAGAGAAGAATAATAGTAATATAGTCTTAGTAAATTATTTGACAGTGTTGTGGGAATTAGTTGTTAAGCAGAGTGATGACATTCGGGGGAAAACTGTCCTTGTGTCTAGTTGTTCTGGTGTGCAGTGCCCTATATCGTTGTTTTGAGAGCAGAAGTTTAAAATGCACATTTGGAAATGACTAAGGTTGGAAACACTGCTCTACAGGAACAAGCCTGTAAGGCCACACTTAGAATACTTCATTCAGTTTTGGTCGCCACAATGTCGAAAAGATGTGGAGACTCTAGAAAGAGCGCAGAGAAGAGCAACAAAGATGATTAGGGGAGACTAAAACATACGAAGAATGGTTGCAGGAACTGGGTATGTCTAGTTTAATGAAAAGAAGGACTAGGGGAGACATGATAGCAGTGTTCCAGTGTTCTTCTTTGTGGCAGTTGCCACAAAGAAGAGGGAGTCAAACTATTCTCCAAGGCACCTGAGGATAGAACAAGAAGCAATGGGTGGAAACTAATCAAGGAGAGAAGCAACTTAGAACTGAGGATAAATTTCCTGACAGTTAGAACAATTAATCAATGGAACAGCTTGCCTCCCGAAGTTGTGAATGCCCCAACACTGGAAGTCTTTAAGAAGATGTTGGATAGTCATTTGTCTGGAACGGTATAGAGTTTCCTGCCTAGGCAGGGGGTTGGACTAGAAGACCTCCAAGGTCCCTTCCAACTCTGCTATTGTATTGTATTGTATATTGTATTGTATTGTATTGTATTGTATTGTATTGTATTGTATTGTATTGTATTGTATTGTATTAAGCAAGTATCACAATCATCACAGACTCTGTTCTCTCTGGAGATATTGCAACCTTGGGGCCTCTCCATGATGTTTCCTTATTTCACATTATTCCAGCTTTGGAGATAGCCAAATGTGGTGTGAGAGGAGGAGCAGAGTAATAAATCCCGAGCATTACACTGTAATGCCCTGCCTGATGGGTATTTCCTCCGGTGTCTGGTGATACATTGAAAGGGCATGCCAGCAAAACTAGAAGAGAAAACCAACAATTTTGCCAAGAACAGCTGAGACACCCACAAATCAGGAGAACATGATGGGGTAATGAACAGATGCAACAGAGGCAGGATGGGAACTGGCAACAGGAACAACAAATGTTATGATGTATTGCTTTGTTGTAGCAGAAAGCTTGTGGTATAGCACTAACTCAATCATAGGGGAAAAAAACCCATAATCTATTCCACTACCCTCCCCACAAAGAAAAGCACATCTTCACTAGAAAACATCCTAGATAATGATTAAGGTTTGAAACATTCCACGGCTTATTCTCGAACTGTATAAGGATAGAGTCGTTGTTAGGCTGACTCAGGTTTACAAAATGAGTACATTCCCTAGGATTACTCATCAGGCACAATGGGAAACAGAAGAGGGGTGGGGAAGAAGAAAGCAAGAAGAAAACTCTTACTGTCAAACCATAGCCTCAGCTTTTAATTACAGATTATAAATATTTGATGGCTCTGTGTTCTCCCCCTCTTCTCATTCCTATTTTCTGCCTAATTAAGAATTGTAGAGAATCTGAAAGTTTGCACTAAAGTTGTGACATCATGTCTAATAAAGATGTGACACACATGTATATCTAAATACATGGATAATTTACAAATATAGAAAGAAAAAATAAATAGGAGCATACAACTGTTATGATGATTTTGGTTTGGTTCAGTGGTAATTTTAATAACAATACTGATACACCATATTGTGCCACCTGATTGGCTAGATTTACTTTCTCCATGTCTAAAAAGCAATGTTGTCAAGTTTTGCCTGGAACAAACAGCAGTCATATCCAGGGGGGTCTGCAAGGTATGATTTTAAAAGTCCAGGGTGTTGACTGTGAGGATACAGTTGAACCCTCATCCATTTTTATGCACAAAACATGATTCAAAATTACAACAGCCACAATAACACTCATTAAAACGAACATGGTATCAACTAATCCAAAATGTAACCCATCCACAATAAAGAAAAAAAACCTTAAAACATCCTTTGTCATGCTTCTTGTCCTACCTTTAGGTGCTATGGGGATTGAATTGATGCCATCTTCTCTGTGAGAGCCCTTCAAGTATAGGAAGGTAGCTATTATGTTTCTCCCAAGCCTTCTCTTCATTAGGCTAAACTAGCTGATAACCTGGTGTTGCCCAGGTATTTATTTATAGGGGGGAAATATCCGGACCAAACATAATTTCTAATGTTAGATTTTTTCCCCTTACCAAAGGGAGCTGCCTTGTGGAGTACCGTGAAGCCGTTATCATGACAACACCACTGTGCTGCACAGTAGAAACCATTTGAAGGCACAACAGGCTGTATCTTAACAGAATACATACCCAGAGGGGCTTTATGGCTGTCTTACCCCCACAGTACTTGTTTCCAGAGAGTAAGTCATCTGTGTACCAAGTTTGGTTGAAATTGCTCGAGGCGTTGCAGAGTTATGCTGGAACGAACACACACACACACACACACACACACACACAGACAGCCATTTTAATATATATAGATGAAGAGTTCCCTTAGCCATTCCTCATACAGTTTAGCCTCCATCTTTGTGCACTGTGCTCTTCTTTGCACTCTTTCTAGGGCCTCAGCATTTGTTATATTTGTTTATATATTTTAATTGGAATATTGTACATCGCAATGAGTCTTGCTGCAGTGTGGCAGTCTATAATAATAGTACATAAATCAATACATTTAATAGGCACTAAAAAGTGAGATGGATAGCAGGACTTAAGCACTGAGGAACAGGCTTTCCAAAATCAAAATCCAATAATTATTTCCCGTATTTTTGTGTAGATTGTGCTTTGTCGTTTGCCTACTTCTTCTAACTTCTTGTCTCCGAATAGGCTGAACTTTAAATAGCAGAGTGTACTCTTCCTACCAAATTGCAGAAAGTGAATTTCTTACTTTGAGACTTATTTTGGGGGGAGGAGTTCTTGTGGCTGATCAGGAGGGTTAACTTGTAGGTGGACTGTCAAATGTGGATATTTCTCAAATTTCGGCGAGGAGTGAGAGTAGAGGGAAAAAGTAGGCTCCAAAAAAGAGACATTATCTTAGTAACATGTTTCTCCAACAAGTGCATTTTTTTAAAAAAAGGTTTTCACCCTCATGCAGAATAATTTCTTGCAATGTTGTTCATAATGCCAGAAACAACCAAGAGTCTTATGGCATCCTAGTTACAATAATACAACTGATCAATTTTGAGTTCCGCATGACTTTCTGTTCTGATGGGACATTGGGCCTTCTGCTTATTTGCTCTCTAGACGAACTTTAAATCAATAAATGTCAAGTGTCATGTCATGTTTTGTAGATAACTGGCAAGTCTTCTTTCAGGTAATGCTTCCAGTTGTATTAATAAGAAACATAAACTCCCAAATCAATATGGGAGGATCCACACACGAAAATGATACTTTCCTGGTGTTTTAATAACTAAGTCTACTTCCTAGCTGATGAGTGGATTTAGAGAAGGATCTTGAGAACTGAAACAACCATCAGTGAAGCAAGGAAAATCTAGGAACCTGAAAAAAAGCAGCTGACTTAAATCTTACTAAAGAGTTATTGTTGTTGTTAGTTGTGAAGTTGTGTCCAACCCATCGCGACCCCATGGACAACATTCCTCCAGGCCTTCCTGTCCTCTACCATCCTCTGGAGTCCATTTAAGCTCACACCTACTGCTTCAGTGACTCCATCCAGCCACCTCATTCTCTGTCGTCCCCTTCTTCTTTTGCCCTCAATCTTTCCCAGCATGAGGCTCTTCTCCAGTGTGTCCTTCCTTCTCATTAGGTGGCCAAAGTATTTGAGCTTCATCTTCAGGATTTGGCCTTCTAAAGAGCAGTCAGGGTTGATCTTCTCTAGGACTGACCAGTTTGATTGCCTTGCAGTCCAAGGGGCTCGCAGGAGTCTCCTCCAGCACCATAGTTCAAAGGCCTCAATTCTTTGTTGCTCAGCCTTTCTTATGAGTTATAGTAGTAGTAAATTAGCAGTCCTTTTGTATAGACTAATACTTTTGTAAGGAAAAAATGGCAAACAAGTTAAAAATAGATGAATATCTTGCATTTGGTATTGGTTTTTCAGATAATAATAAATCGTTATTTATTTTAACTAATTACTCCTAGTACTGTTAGCGTCATTGTATGCCCATGTGGCATCTTGCCTCTTATTTGTTATTAAACATTGTGCAAGCATCGAATTAAAAGTAATGCCTTCACTTCCATAACTTTAGTTAAAATAGGGATATTTTAATGAATGAAACAAGAAAATAATCCTTGAATATTTGAACTTGGATTTTTGAAGGGCTGCCATAAAGAAGAAAGGGGGGGGGGGTGTCAACCTATTTTCCAAAGCACCAGAAGGCAAGACAAGAAACAAGGAATGGAAACTAATCAAAGAGAAATTAATCGAGGAGAGAAGCAGCCTAGAACTAAGGCAACATTTCTTAATGGTAAAAACAATCAATTGGTGAAACAGCTTGCCTTCAGAAGTTGTGGGTGCCCCAACACTGGAGAAGAAGAGATTGGATAGCCATTTGTCTGAAATTGTATAGGGTCCCCTGCTTGAGCAGATGACCTCCAAGGACCCTTCCAACTCCGTTATTCTATGTTCCAAATATTACCTTGTTACCTGCATTTACAGGTAGTTACTTTTGCACATCATCACACATTCCTGTTATTGATGGACAAGCTTCTTGAAGCAATCATGAATGAACTCTACACTATGTCTCTGTTGATAGTGGTGCCAAGTTCGAGAAAATCAAAGTGAATAATACCAACTCTATCCCAGCACTGTAAACATGAGGGTTTTCTTTATTGATTTATTTTTTACAGGTGAAGCTCGTGATGTCCTTCCATCACCTAATACTTCTTTTCTGGACCATAATGATGACTCATACTTCATTGGTGTCATGATACTGTGAAGAAATCCCTCACCTTCATTCCTGCAGTGTAACAATTGTTGGCAAATCTCAACATTTGAACCTTTCGTCTCTGCATGAGCATGAATTGGAACCCATCTTACACAAAGAAAACCAACAATGTGATTCACACATTTCTGTGAAACTCCAGATTTGGCAGCAATTTCTCCTTGAGTGACCCACCAATTTTCCTTAATCAGCTGATCAACGTTTCTCATGTGAAACTTATTATTTGCTGTCACAGCTTCTTGATCACAGAAATCAACACTTCCTGGTTCACCATTCTTTACCCTTTTTGAATCCCAGCCATGCACACTACTTAATCACACGGCCACCATCACAGACAACCCGCATTCAGTGGTGAATGTCAAATGGAGAGACTTTTTCTCAGTCAAAAATTAAATTATAATGCCTTGTTAGAGCACCCTGATGAGTATTCACGGTAGGCTTCCAGTTCACAAACAATAGCTATAGCACTTTTCTCCTGCCAAGTGAAGTGGAAGAGCAGGTGCTAAAGAAAATGCCACAGCTTCTAGTGCAACTTGTAACATTTGGAGGCATTGGGTTTCATTCATGCCTTATACTTAGCAATTACTAACCTTGTGAGTACAATAAGAACAAGTCCAGAAATATCATCAATTTGGTGATCTGCCTCTGTGACTGAGAACTAGATTGGTGTGGTGGTTAGTGGTAGTGTTCTGACCCAGGCTTCCTTAAAAAGCAAGAAGCAGAGTCTTGGTCCTGGCAAAACCCCTTTTATTTACACAACTGTGAATTCCTTTCATTCACAGTCTGCAAGGGTTAGCAAACAGTCTTTCAGAGGAATGTTTATCAACATGAACCTTATCTCATTTGGCAAACTGCCAAATAATTGGTTTCCAAATGCAGGGTAAGGCAAAACTTGGCACAGAGTCTCTTATAGTCAAACAAAACTTTACACTCTTGAAATGACCGGATGAACGAATTGTTTCCTTCAAAAGCCCATTCCCTGTTTGCTCCTCTTTTGTTTCCTATAGGAGGGGCCAATCACCTCCAAGGTATGGCTTTACTCTTAAGTCAAGTCAACCCTGCTTTCTTAGTTGTTCTTGTCTTCTGGCAGCTCTGCACATGCGCACACTGGCAACAGGCTCCAGCTGTTCCTCTGCCTCACTGCTGTCTAGCTCCGTCTCTGCCTCTGACGCAGAGCCCTTGTCTGAGCTTTCCTCAGCCCTCAGGAATGGCCCATGTTCCTCCCCAACCACCTCACTGTTCGATTCTGCTCCCATCTTCGCCACAACAGGTAGAAATTAGGAGACTGTGATCTCTACTCCCTCTTTAGCAGTGGTGAAATCTTTTTTTTTTTTGCCACCGGTTCTCTTGGCATGGTTTGATGTGGAGTCATGTGACTGGGTGGGTGTGGCCTGATTTTTTTCACTTTTTAAAGCATTTTTTCCTGCTGGTTTGGGTGAATAGGCAGGGAAAAATGATTTTAAAAGTGGGGGGGGGGAAGGTT
This sequence comes from Thamnophis sirtalis, assembly GCF_051295495.1. Taxonomy (NCBI): domain Eukaryota; kingdom Metazoa; phylum Chordata; class Lepidosauria; order Squamata; family Natricidae; genus Thamnophis; species Thamnophis sirtalis. The sequence continues at coordinate 31,833,923 of NW_028261381.1, forward strand.
CCGACGATTGTGCGGATCAGGTGTGAGCTGCAATTGTTGGAAGCTTCCCCCCCGCCATACTTTTAAAAGCATTTTTCCTGCCTATTTGCTCGAACCAGCAGGAAAGCAAATGCATTAAAAAGTGGGGGGGGGAAGCTTTTAATGATCGCGTGGCTTACAGCTGAGCCATGAGATCATTGGAACCTTTTTTTTTTACTACCAATTCGCAAAACCAACAACAATCGTCCCTACTGGTTTGGCTGAACCGGGCCGAACCGGGAGGATTTCACCCCTGCTCTTTAGGCACAAAGCCAGCTGGGTCAGTCACTTTTTCTCAGGAGCCAATAGCAAACTACTTCTGAAACCTTGCAAGAAAAATGGCAGGGAGTTCAGGCAGTCACCAGGACATCAAGACACCCACACATACATACTGTACCTCTGTAACTTGGCCTCCTTACCCATCCAAGCTGTATGTACAAAGTAAGAACTATATATTATTTTTTCTAGCCAAAGTGCTTTCTCTATGTACTGTACCTATGTATAGAATCTTTCTTGGGTTAATGCTGAGCAGAATTAATGCAAATGACTGCACTTCTAAGAGAAAGAGTGAAATTGTAGGCCAAAACTATACAATAAGAGTACAATAAGAGCATAGTGCTCTTATTTGGACCGATCAAAAACAATACTTTCTTTCATGTACACGTTATATCAAAAGGAAGAGACAAGAGGAAATTTTGAAAGCCTCGTTAGAAAAGGGGAAAGAAGAAGCCCACTCATTGTGTGGGTTCACTTTCTACTTACAGTTCTGAGAGGGCTCTTGAGAAACGCGATGCCATTTTTTCCTCCTTTTTTGATACAAATCTACCTTTGCTACCATGCCTGGTAAACCAGCCACTTCAATTACACATGAAAATTGCAAACCGCAGAAGCAGCACATTATATCTGGAGAGGATGATGATGATGGTGATGATGATGATCATGATTATTATTATACAATTGTATCACAGCGGCCAGTTGTTTTGCCGGATTTGGCATTGGTTACTAGTCGGGCCCCACCCAGGGGCCTAGGACGTCGTAACGTATTTTCGTAATATGCGTGCAGATCTAAGCAGTGCGGCTTTTTGCATTTGACTGATGGTGATTTTGTCAATTTTTAACTGTTTTAAATGTAATTCCAGTGCTTTTGGAATAGCACCCAGTGTGCCAATTACCACTGGAATTACCACTGCTGGTTTGTGCCATAGTTGTTGACTTTCAATTTTTAAGTCCTGGTATTTTGCGATTTTTTCATGTTCCTTCTCAGCGACCCTGCTATCACCTGGTATTGCGATGTCTATGATTGTGACCTTATTTTTCTCAACCAGTGTGATGTCTGGTGTATTATGCGCCAGTATTTTGTCTGTTTGTATACGGAAATCCCACAAGATCTTGGCTATCTGATGTTCAGTGACTTTTTCAGGCTGATGTTCCCACCAGTTTGTTGCTGTTTTAATATTATAATTTTTGCACAAATTCCAATGGATCATTTGTGCTACTGAATTGTGCCGCAATTTATAATCAGTCTGCGCGATTTTTTTACAGCAGCTGAGTATATGATCAACAGTTTCATCAGCTTCTTTGCAAAGTCTGCATTTGGCATCATCAGAAGATTTTTCGATTTTGGCCTTAATGGCATTTGTTCGGATAGCTTGTTCTTGTGCAGCCAGGATTAGTGACTGTTTCTTTCTTTAATGTACCTGTTGTTAACCATAACCAAGTTTGTTCACTGTCCACTTTATCTTTTATTTTTTCCAGAAATTGGCCATGCAGTGCTTTGTTCTGCCAACTCTCCATTCTTGATTTTATCACATCTTTTCTGTATTCTTGTTTCGTCTGTTGGGCCTTCAGTAGATTTTTGTTCTTTACTTCGATTAATAGATGTTCTCAGTGACGTGCAGTCACTAGAGGCAGGGGAGGCGGGGCCTCACCAGTCTCCTGAGGAAAAGGAAACAATTTTTAAAATAATTAAAAAGGCCAAGGTAGTTGCTCCCAGACTCTAAGTCACAGTGACTCTGAGTCTGCTTAGTGCAGTTAGTAGGAGGAGGCTAGAGAACTATGGGCCTCCTTTGCATAAGGAATTTTTCGCCTATTAAGAGTTAACCAAGGGTTAAAAAGCAAAAAATTCTGTATGCAAATGAGGCATGTGATTCTCCCGCCTCCTCCTGCAGAGGGCACTTTGTTTAGAGCCTATTTTAAAACAATTAAGCAGAGTCATCCACGTAGTGACCAATGTTCCCTCTAATTTTTTTTCAGTGTGAGCGGAAAAGTACAGTGTGTGAGCGGCACAGTTTCATGCCTGAGCACCTAAGAGAGCCACAGTTTGAACTGCTGTCGCGTCTGCTGGACATTTGCGCAACATTCCAAGCGTCAAGCGCCAATTGCGAGCGAGGTTTGAACCCGATGAATGCCAGGCATGAAAAGTGCCACTCAAACACTATACTTTTCCGCTCACCCTGAAAAAAAAAAGGCTCTCTGCTCAGCTTTTACATTGTTAGATTGGCTAGAGAGAGACATGGCACCAACAGGGTCCTGGGTCCTGGCATTTTGCAGGCAACCTGTCCTCTCATATTCTTTGGAATGCAACCCATCACGTGTGAATTAGATTTTGCCAATTATCCTATTAAAAGATAATCCTATTATTCTAAAATACGACTAACTCAATATTAAAAACTGTAAATATTTGATGCTGATAAATAATAGCAGTAATTGTTATTTAGTATGAGTAAAATCAGTATTGATATATCAATATAATATCTATCAAAATTGACAATAAACACTAAAATAACAATACAAATATATAATGTGAAATATAAATGTAATAAATATAATATATAAATGCAACATAAATGTAATAAAATAATTTATCATGAAACTCTCCCCCTTTAAAGTAGTAAGATCAATTAAATAGTCTAGCAAGTTTGGACAATATGCTATATGTTATGTTACTTAAGAATATATATACCTCAGAGTCAGATACAACATCCACATCATTTCCAACTGAGTCAATAAAATCATATGCCATGCCAAAACTATTTTAAATAAAGATATGAAATTAATCAAGTATTGCATTTATTTTTCAAAATGAATGTACATTTTTTTTATTATTTGAGTTTTGTACCCTATCTTTTCTAACGTTAACTTTAAAAAGATGTTACATCAGACTACAATACAAGTAATTAAATGAAGACTAAAATAAGTGTTTTGGCATATTGAGCTTTTTATATTTCTTTCTAATATTTCTTCCTTAGTTGAGAACTTCCTCCTCAGCTTACTTACGCATTAACTGTTTGTTGCTTTTATGGTTTATTCATTCACTGCTCCATCTTCAGTTTTTTTCACAGGGGGAGGGCTTCCTTCCTTCCTTCCCTCCCTCCCTCCACTCCTTTGGCCACCAATTTTGATCCAATTCTCTCTCTCTCTCTCTCTCTCTCTCTCTCTCTCTCTCACACACACACACACACACACACACACACACACACACACACACGTTATTTGGGGGGAGGTTGAATTACTCCGCCTCACTGCGCAAAGTCGGCTCAGCATGTGTTCGGCCCCCACTTACGCCGAATCAAATCCGTGGCCGGCGGGACCAAGGCAGGGGTTGCATTTCAAAGCCGCCAGTCCTCTTGTTTCTTCTCCTTCACCAGCAAAGCTCCCGCTGGCTTCCCGGCCCATGGCTTTGGCGTTTCTCCCTCCACGCGGAGCCCCTGAGCTGGCTCCCGCGTTATCCCTCCCCCTTCCTCCTCTGCCGTGCTTTTGAGGCCGCGGGAGGTAGTAGGAAAGCGGCGGAGGGCTCGGCCGCTTTCCTACTAGCTCCCGCGGCCTCAAAAGCACGGCAGAGGAGGAAGGGGGAGGGATAACGCGGGAGCCAGCTCAGGGGCTCCGCGTAGAGGGAGAAACGCCAAAGCCATGGGCCGGGAAGCCAGCGGGAGCTTTGCTGGTGAAGGAGAAGAAGCAAGAGGACTGGCGGCTCATCAAAACAAGTCTGGGGAGGTCCTTTGCGGGCGGCCTGTTCTAGCCGCCTGCAAAGGACTTCCCCACGTTTGCTTTGGTAGAAATCTCTGCGCGGCAGTTAGAAACTTCTGCGCGGGGATTTCTTTCCATGTGCGCGGCCGCGCACGCGCGCACCTTAGAGGGAACAGTGGTAGTGACTCTAGCAGCAACTAGCCTAGCCTGTCTGGCCATGGCTAGACCAAATCTAGCATTTTTGACGCAGCTGGAAGGTATGTGGGTCAGAGGGGGGAGGGGGGAGGAATTCAATTTATTTGTAATGTAAGTAATTGTAATTTGTTTTTATTATGTGTATGCGTGTGTGTGTGGTTTTTTTTTAAGCCGCCTCTGCTGGCCCGCAGGCTGGCACATCTATTTTCATTTTTCATTTTTCATTTTTCATTTTTTTTTCATTTTTTTTTCATTTTTCATTTTTTTCATTTTTCATTTTTTTCATTTTTTCATTTTTTTCATTTTTTCATTTTTCATTATTTTTCATTATTTTTCATTTTTCATTTTTTTTTAAAGCCATGCCGCCTTGGCGCGCCATAGAGCGAAACATGTCCTGGTTTGTGGCTGGGCGGCATGCACTTTAAAGTGTAAGCGTGCCGCCCGGCCACAAACCAGGACATGTTTCACTGAATGGTTCCTCATATACATGGTGGTCTCATCTGCTTTTTGGCTGAGAGTCCTACCCCAGAAATGGTTTTAGTGGTTTTGATTTTGATGCGGGATCTGAATTCAGCCTATTTCAGAAATTCCAAATCAATTAATCAGTGGAATGCCTTGTCTCCAGAAGTCATGGCTGCTCCATCACTGGTGGTTTTTAAGAAGAGATTGGACAGCCAGTTATGGTGTCGGGTCTTCTTCTTGAGCAGGGTGGGTTGAAGTAGAAGTCATCCAATGTCTCTTCCAGCTCTATTGTTCTGTTAATCAAAGAAAACTTTATTGGATGCCATAGGATATTTACAACATAAAAACAAGGCATGTTTTCCTTTTCCTTTTGAATGGAATTGGTCTTTTTTGTTTAAAGTTCTGGAAATTATGCACTTTGACAACAATTTTATTCAAGGAATTAACTCAATATGTACATCTCAGAAGGTTCAAATTATGATCAAGGGTGATCTAACTAAACCATGTTATATCCAGAAGGGGGCAAGATTAGGTTGTGCTTTGTCCCTTTGGTTGTTTTATTTTGGCTCCTGAAGCATTGACCAGTCATGGCCCATGAAAGGAGAGAGGAGAGCATATGGAAAGTTCCATTCGGTTAGTTGCCTAACAACAGAGTAAAGAGTCAGACAGTGGCAGTTTGCTGCAACAACATTCTGAGGAGTGACAGCCTACAGAACAGACTTGGCTACCTCTCTGCTCTTAGCAGGAAAGGAGGGTTAGCTCAAATGTGATCCCTGTGTATTAATTTCACATTTGAACCTTCGATCCTTGGACTGGCTGACAACCCTGACTCTGCTCTTAAGCTTTGGACTGACTGTTGCATGCTCATCTTTGGAAAACACACTTTGTAGGAGGAAATTCACCCCGAACATCCAGTTTCAGGAAGGATTGGCAGAAATTCTGAAAGAGTTAGCAGAAACCGAGGATCCGGGCCCAATTCAACAATTCAGCTGTGCTTGCGGGTACTTATAGCAATAGCAGTTAGATTTATATACTGCTTCATAGGGCTTTCAGCCCTCTCTAAGCGGTTTACAGAGTCAGCATATTGCCCCCAACAATCCGGGTCCTCGTTTTACCCACCTCGGAAGGATGGAAGGCTGAGTCAACCTTGAGCCGGTGAGATTAGCAGTTAGCTGAAGTAGCCTGCAGTGCTGCATTTAACCACTGCGCCACCTCGGCTCTATAACAGCAAAATGTCAGTCTGAAGTCACAAACCTGTTGTCATGGAGATACGTTCTGGCAAACCAAGCCCAAACATCATGTCCTCCTTTTTCAAAATACCTAGAGGTTTCAATGTCATGGCAGATACAGTAGAACCTCTGGTCATGAACGCTTTTGACCATGACCAAATTGGGTTCTGACCAAGAAATTCACAAAAGTTTTGAATCTGGTCACGAACACATACTTGGGTGGTGATCAACCATGGCCACTGCCAATTTCCCCTTCCAGGCCATCTTTTTTTAAGCACTGAGCAACAACATCCTCATGTGCCCATAGCATTAATTTTGCTTTAATTTTGGTTAGGTTTGGGTCATGACCAAATCAGGTTGCAACCAAAATTATGGAATGAATTATGGTCATCACTAGAGGTTCTTCTGTACCATACACACCCTCCAATCCCCTCTAGTGCACAAATCAACCAATGGCTGTCCACTATGATGTGATACTGGAGCTTGGGCTAGAACACCATTGAAACATTATTTCCTTTTTTACTAATTTCAGAACAACTGGAACACCTGAAAACGTCTTGGTTGTTTATCAAGTTGGACTTTAGGAATACTTCTACTATGTTCATTATATAAAATGTTCTTTGACTCTAGAGTGTGATGGAGTAGAACCATTGCAGGTCATGAGAGCATCTCAGTGGGTGGATTCCTTTCTGCAACAATGGCTATCTTGAAGTCACACCATTTCAACAAATGATTCCAAAAACGATTGAGGATTTCTCAATGTCCACCATGTGTCTGCTTTGTTTCATCCCTCTGGTGAATCATCATCTAACTTTACCATCCTATTTTGCCTGTGGGGAAATCCTTTGGACACATCTGTGCCAGGAACATAACACTGGTTAATGTTCTCAAGTGGCAACTGACCCATGTCAAGGGTGGAACAGACCTATGTGACTTTCTCAATTATTGGAACAGTTCAGCTATGAGCAAGGAGGCTGAGAGAGGGTTGTTCTGTCTTCATATCTTCTCTGTGGGTAGGGCTTTTAACTCTTTCATGAGGACATGTTGAGAGACTACTGATTAGTTTCGTAAATTTTAAGGGAAAAGGGAATTACTGTCTCCAGAAGAACCTGAGAGAGAGTCAATTTTATCTCTGGTGCTTCAGAAGACAGAATCAAAAAATGGAAGGTTTTCAGCTGGACATTAGGAGAACATTCTAAAGTGAAGGGAGAGAATATTAAATAATTGATGGCCATGATCAACCATGTGATTAACCATGGCCACTGCCAATTTCCCCTTCCATGCCATTTTTTTGTAACACCAAGCAACAACGTCCTCATGTGGCCGTTGCATTAATTTTGCTTTAATTTTGGTTAGGTTTGGGTCATGACCAAATCAGGTTGCAACCAAAATTATGGGACGAATTATGGTCATGACCAGAGGTTCTTCTGTACCATACACACCCTCCAATCCCCTCTAGTGCACAAATCAATCAATGGCTGTCCACTATGATGTGATACTGGAGCTTGGGCTAGAACACTATTGAAACATTATTTTATTTTATTATTTATTTTAACTGCAGCTAATCTTCCTGTAAGTGAAAGTTGCAGTTTTTTCCAATTTTCCAAATCTTTTTTATTCGTTGCATAGTCTTATTATAGTTGTTTTCTTTGATTGTTGAACATTTTCCTGTTAACCAAATTCCTAAATATTTCACTTTTTTTTGTTATCTGCATGCCCATTATTTCTTCCGATTCTCTTCCTTGTTTTTTAGTAAGATTTTTTGGGTATGATCTTTGTTTTGCTCTTGCTGATTTTAAGTTCTGCCACTTTGCCGAATTCCTTTATTTTTTTCTATTAATTTGGACCCCATTTCTAATGGTGCTTCTAAAATGAATACTAAGTCATCTGCAAACGCCTGGACTTTATATTCTTCTTTTTTAATTTTTAGTCCTTTTATTTCTTGTCCGTTAATTTCCGTTAGTTGCCCTTCTAAGGTTAAAATAAATAATAAGGGTGATAGGGGGCATCCTTGTCTTAAGCCTTTCAAAATATTATATTTCTCTGTAACATCTCCATTTATTAGTACTTTTGCCATTTGAATTGAATATATTGATTCTACCATCTGCATAAATTTCCCTCCGATTTGCCTGTTTTTTAATTGTGTAGTAATGAATGGCCAATTCAAGTTGTCAAAGGTCATTTGGACGTCCCAAAAAATCAGTGCAACTTGTTTCCTGGACTGTGCTTCATAATATTCTAGTGTGTTTATAATTATTCTCATATTATTTTTCAATTGTCGTTTCGGTAGAAATCCATTTTGATCTGCGTGAATAGTTTCATTTAGTATTTTTTTAAAATCATTCCGCAATTATAGATGTAAACATTTTTTAGTCTGTATTCAATAATGAAATGGGTCTGCATTTTTTTTATTTCTTGATGGTCGGAATCTTCTTTGGGTATAAGTGCTATGTATGCTTCTGTCCATGTTTTTGGTAATTTAGTCTCTGTAAGTGCTTCATTATACAAATCCAGGATTACTGTTTCTGTTGGTTCCTGTAAGTTCTTATAGAATTCAACAGGGATTCCATCTGGGATCGGTGTCTTGCTATATTTTTGGGATCTTCACTGCCTGTGATAATTCCATCGTAATTTTTCCATTTAACATTTCTCTTTTGGTCTCCCCCATTTTTTTTTAAGATTCATGTTATTTAAGTATTGTTCAATTTTATCTTGTGGGTATGTTTTCATGGCTGCATAATATTAAAAGAAACTTTGTATTATATTTTTTTTCTTCCCTCCAGTGTTGTATGTTTCCCTTTTCATCTTGTAATTAATGCATTATTCTCTTCTCTCTTTTTCTTTTTTTTAGTTTGTGGGCTAACCACGCTTGTTTGCGTTGTAAAAAAAAAGTTGTTTAGCTACTTTAATTTTCTGAACCATTTCTTCTTGTGTCATCAAATTAAGTTTATGTTTTCTCGAATCCCTCTTTTCCTTTATTTTGGTTTTCTATAAATCTTTTTGCAGATCCACTTCCAATTTTTAAAGTTCTTCCTCTAATAGTTCTTGTTTTTCTTTCTTTCTTTTTTTTCCTTGCCAAATATGCTATTGTCAGTCCTCGAACATATTCCATTGGCTTGAGATTTCTTGATAGGCTATCACTGAGGACTCTTTAACTTTGATGGTTATCTTCCTGAATCATCCAGCTCTCACTGGCATAATTCCTAGTTCCCAAGGATCTCTTTGATTCAGTGAGCTGCTCTCTAGGTTAGGTGTATGTCATATACAATCTTGGTCATCCCTTTTTGTCTTTGGTCTACCATTGTCACTTAAGAACCATGGGGAAAAAAGTCATAAAAGTGGGTTTGAATCACCTAACAACTGCCTTCCTTAACAGTAGAAATTCTAGTCTGAATTATGGCCATAAATTGAGGACTACTTGTAATTTGCCATGTCAGTGTTGGGGGTATGATTTTCTCCTTGGTTAGGATATTCTTTGCGGTTTGGTTGTTTGGTGTTAATCCCGGCTTAAAAGGGTGTAGACTACTGGAGAGGATTCATTCTAGTCTTTTTGTTTCCTTCTTAGCCTTTTTTTATTGTCTCTTTTGAATGATGTGTAAATGTGATTTATCTCTATGTGTCCATTGCTGGATGGCTCAATGTCTAGTGAAGAGAAGGATCAGGAGAGACATGATAGCAGTGTTCCAATATTTGAGGGGCTGCCACAGAGACAAGGGGGTCAAGCTGTTTTCCAAGGCACCTGAAGGCCAGACAACAAATAATGGATGGAAACTGAACAAGGAGAGATTCAACCTGGAAATAAGGAGACATTTTCTGACAGTGAGAGCAATCAACCAATGGAATAGCTTGCCTTAAGATGTTGTGGAAGCTTCATCACTGGAAGCTTTCAAGAAGGGACTCAACTGTCATCTGAGTAGAGTCTCCTGCTTGTGTGTGTGTGAGGGGGGGGTTGAACTAAATGACCTACAAGGTCCCTTCCCACTGTGCTAATCTCTCTGAAAATCCCCAAGCATTTTTGGATTTGGCTTGGTCTAGGATGGTCACAGTTTCCCAATTGAAACTATAGTTGAGTCTGTGTATGTGTTGTAAGATTAAGGGTTTTTTGTATGTATGTGTCTTCTGACAGCCAGTTGGTGTTTATGGACGCAGTCTGCCTATCTGTCCTACATAGCGGCTCTTATTCCACATGTTGTAGATGGCCTCTGGTTTGTCCTCTTAAGCTACTTGGTTGATTTATGTTTTATGGTGATTCACCGTAAACAACCTCAAGGAGTAACTGGAACAAACCCAAAAATGTTGACACTGTCATGACTCCATCTCTAAGCCGAAAAAAGGAAAACAAACTTCCAAATCAAACTACTCAAGCTAAACTCCACAAACAAAGAGGCAAATGAGCCCAAATGAATAGTCAACACATCCAGTTGACCATTCTCTACTGGAAAACACAATATGCCAGAAAGGCCTCAACTATAACATACACAATGCTAATCGGTCAGAGTTGTTTGCCTTTTTAGAATAAGTCTTGATGTTCCACCATCTGAGGTTTCATTTTCTCTTGAGCTTCTGTCTTGTCTTCCTTCTGGTCTCCGTGTGTCAATAAGGTGCAGCGGCTTATCCTCTGTAGTTCCTCTCTGGGAAAAAAATCAGAATGTTAGCTGTGAATCTGCGCCAACAACAAAGTATTCTTAGTTAAAATAACGGGAACTTCTTTGATGTCAGGAAACTCTCACTCTGAAAGTTTATGAATATTGTTGGGCACCGGGGGATGGAGATTGAAAAGTCTCTTCTATACCTATCTTCCCATTCCATGAGACTAACTCCTAGATTTGTATATGTGAAAGTATAAGAGCCACAGTTTGTTAATTTCTTTCTAAAGTAAGAAGAATGTCAGGTTTTTCCAAGCTTTCTAAGATAAGGAGACCCTAATATGAAATTCTGGAAGAAATAGTTTGTGGTGTCTATCTAAACATTTCTCACCTGCACAGTTTTTCTTCGTACGCCTCTTTCTCATCGTTAAGTTTGATATTTTTAAACGTCAGAATCTCTGTTTTGTTTCGGAGCTCTTCACATTCTACAGTCAGTTTTGACATCACTGCTCTCTTTCTGTAAATTATGAGGACCAGAGAGATATTAGCCCTCTTAATTTATTACTTGAATTACTAATTATTATTGTATTCTATTATAACTATTGCTCTTCTCTTACTCAGTTATACATACATACATACATACATACATACATACATACATGCATGCATACATACATACATACATACATACATGGAATACTTCTTTTATCCAGTATATCTGGCCTAAGGGATCTAATAAATAAATCTGAATTTGAAAGAAAAAGTCAAATCGCTATCTAAATATTTCTCACCTATTAAGTTCTTCTTTGAGATCATTATTCTCACGTAGGAGCTCTGCTTTCTCTGCAGCTTCTTTCTGAGCCTCGCAGCGGAGTCTCTTGTTCTCTTGCCTCAGTTTCTCCAGCTGCCCAAGTTCCTCTGAACTGAGTTTTCTGTAAAATATCAAGAGCAAAGTGTAATTAGCTCCCTTAGGTTTTTTTATTTGAATTATAAAACTTGTTTAAAATTAAAACTAATTGAAATAGCTGAGAAAGGAAGAGAAAATCAGGGTGGCTATCTAAATCTTTTAACCTGCTCAAGTTTTCTTTATAATCTTTATACTCTTCGGCCAGCTGGTGATTTTTCTGGATAAGGTTCTGAATTTGGACTCTGAGCTCCTCTTTTTCTGCCAGAAGTTTGAAGATTTCCATTGTCTTTCTGCAAATTATGAAGACCAGAGAGAAATTAGGCCCTTGGGGTTTTGTTTTTTTTACTTGAATTATCAACCTTTTGATACAATTACAACACATTCCACCCTTTTTTCCCAAGCTTTACTAGAATATAATTTTCCATCACTTGTTTCATAAAATGGCCCGTCCCATTGCCAATGGACAAATGATGAATGTTGTATAAAAAAGTGTGAACTGAATAGGGTTATAAAATGATGTGATGAACGATGCAAAGACTTACGTATAACTCTGGTCCATTGCTGTCTTCAGATCTTCTTCCAATTTTTCACTTTTTGTCTGAACAATCTAGAGAAGCCAAAATACATCACAAGTCAGGAATATATTTCCATGCTAGGTTGCTTACCCGATGGGAATGCATCTTTAAACTGATGTTCTGGTCCATGTGCTTTTCTGGACTCCGGGAAACCTGGCAGTTCCGTGAAGAATGAAGAACAAAATGAATTTTAAACGCTTGCTTCATAATTTCCTTCATTTCATGGTCATGAGAAGAATTACATGAATTTGTTTTCCATAAATTCTCTCATGTCAGTGTAAAGAAGATATTCGTTGAAACATCCTCTTTAGGAAAAAAAAGTCTGGGGTGTAGACAAGCATATTTGTGCATATTAAAATCATGCATGTCAAGATGAGCACAAATGTGCAACTCCCGATTTATTGCTGTAGATGTTTAATGCAGGCAATAAAGGTTATTCACACCGGGATAGAAAAAGAAAGATTTAGTGTTAGTTCATTTGTTTAGGAAATGCAAAACACGGTGGTTCAAACAAAATCTGAATCATCTACATTTTATTTCACCGCCATTGGTGTTGTATGTGGCCAAAGAAACTAGCTAATGTGGCAAAGAAGGAACCAACCAAGAATGAGCATGAACTCTGACAATTGCCATTCTTGAACAGAAATTACAAATAAACTAGTTTGTATTGAATAGATGTGTGTGTGTATGGATTTCATCCATATAGTAGAAATATAAAGCGAACATATATACTCTATAAAATATGCTGCACATGCATTATTCACAATTACCAATTGTGAAGAAATCATTTCTTTTCATTTTTCTCATAAATATATTCCAAGGTGAGCTACAAGTATACATTATATACCTCAGCACGTCTCCGTTCTTCGGTGGTAGATGACAGAAGAGGAAGTCTCGATCGTTCTCCCTGCAATGACCAAAGACCCAATTTTTAATGATTTTTGGGAATGGCTGGACGAGTCCCTGCAGTTTTCTTAGCAAGGTTTTTCAGAAGTGATTCGGTGTTGTTTTCTTCCTAGGGCTAAGAGAAGCTGACTGGCTCAGGGTGACCCACTTGTCTTTGCTTCTACAGTGGGGCAAGAAATGTCGGTCTCTGAGTTTGCAGGTTGATGCCTTAACCGTGGCGTAACAGAAACCATAATTAATATTCTGTCTGTCTGTCTCTAACTACCTAATCTGCCTGTCTGTCTTTCTTAAATTTCTATACATTCCATCCAGTGGTGGGATTCAAACAATTGAACAACCGGTTCTCTGTCCTAATGACCAGCTGGGTGGGCAGGGCTTGGTGGTCAAGTGTCTAGGTGGGCGTGGCCAACTCAATGTCACTCATGTCGATGGGGACTTCGCCTTAGCTGTTACAATGTCATAAGGGTTTACCGGAGAGGCAGTTTCTGTAAGCAGGGCAATAAAGATTAGGCTAGAAACAACACTAGAAAGTTTCCTTCCTGCCTTCCTTAAAGGATTAGCCCTGTAAAGCGGAAAAAACCAAAGTCAGATTTCTTCCAACAACCGGTTCTCCGAACTGCTTAGAAAGTTAACCACCGGTTCTCCCGAATACGTGTGGACAGGCTGAATCCCACCACTGATTCCATCACACGTTTACTGTGACAGCCTATGAACAAATATTTTCTCTTACCTCTTTTTGGAGACACCTCAGTTTTTTTCTTAATTTCCTCAACCGATCGTTTTCCATCGCAAAATCAGTGATGGAAACTAGAAGGTAAAGAAATAGGTGACAAGGCAGAATAGCTTTGGCATTTTTATTTCAAAAATTGGAATGTAAACTTGAGAGACAATGTCTAGAATAGGACATGATTGGTTAATTACATTTGCCCTCAAATTCCTCTACTCTGATCCTTTAGGACAAGCGTTGGCCATCCCTCCCCAGCAGTTTCCCCTTTCCTTTTTTTCTTTCAACTAAATATTTGGCATTTCTATTCCAATTGATAAGGTCCCATAACCTTAAGCTACTTTTCAATCTCCTATGACTTACAGGGGAAGTTTATGATCTTTTTCATGAAAGCAGATGGATAGACGATTCAACATGTGGGAGACATTCCTGTTCCCCAGGCTATTTCAACCCCTTCAAGTGTTTCTAGAAGCTACAACCTACCTATCTGAACCCCACATAATTCAATTTTCCTATTTATATGTGGCCCATCTGACCTAAAGGCAACACTAGGCAGCTAAATGAAATAAAACATTAACAGATTATAACAGGTAACATCAAAACTAACATTGCTTTAAAAATGTAAATCCTACAATGTAGGGGATGCAGCAGTAATGGGATTCAAATAATTTAACAACCGGTTCTCTTCGCTAATGACCAGCTGGTTAGGCGGGGCTCGGTGGTCATGTGACTCTTCGGGTGTGGCCAACTCAATATCACTCAGGTCGATGGGGGCTTCACCTTAGCTGTTACAATGTAATTAGGGTTAACCAGAGAGGCAGTTTCTGTAAGGAGGGCAATAAATATTAGGCTAGAAACAACACCATAATGTTTCCTTCCTTCCTGCCTTCCTTACAAGATTAGCCCTGTAAAGTGGGGGAAAAAACAAAAGAAGATTTCTTCCAACAATTGGTTCTCCGAACTGCTCATAAAGTTAACAACTGGTTCTCCTGGATAGGGGCGGACTGGCTGAATCCCACCACTGGGATGCAGCCATGGATCTGAGAACTAATTGAAATGATCTATATAACTGGCCGTCAATATTCCCCATGAAGAGCCTTTCAATTCAAAGAATGTTTTTATCTTTCATACCACAACGGACCCAAACAATTCAAAACAATTTCTAGAGGTACATTTTTTTTATTTAGTATGTGGGAAAAGTTCTCACTTTGTTCCCAAACACCAATCTGCAAAGGTATCCCAACAAGTTACTTCCTCACAGTACCTTTTTTGGGAGGTCGCATGACATCACAATTGCATCAACAAAATTTGCAATAGTGATGAAAGCTTCATATGCAAAACAAGCTCAGCTATTGAGGTTTCAAGCTTTTTTTCTTCAAAGTTTGATCAGAACAGAGGTTGACAAATAGCAGAGGTCTTATTGATACTCTATATTGATTCTATGATTTATCTGCCTTTAAAATGGGGATTGGCAACAGGATTTTTACAGACATCCACCAAGGTGTCTGCCCCCTCCCCCAAATTTCACTAAATACTGAAAGCAAACATGTCATCAAGGCTTGGTGCAAGGTGGGCAATGACATCTCAGCTCTAGAAGTGTGACCTGTGACCCACTGGACCATAATTCCAGAAGTGTGTCCTTACCCGGATCCGCTGGTCCTCCACAAGTTAGCACCTCAGCACCTTAGCACTTCACCTCCTCAGCACCTCAGCTCCTCAGCACTTCAGCACCTCCGCACCTCAGCTCCTCAGCACTTCCGTACCTCAGAACCTCAGCACTTCAGCACTTCTGCACTTCAGAACATCAGCACCTCAGAAGTCAGCACTTCAGCACCTCCGCACTTCAGCACCTCCGCACTTCAGATCTGTAGCACTTCAGCACCTCAGCACTTCCGAACCTCCGCACCTCAGCTCCTCAGCACTTCAGTGCCTGAGCACTTCAGCACCTCAGAACCTCAGCACTTCAGAACTTCAGCACCTCAGAACCTCCGCACTTCAGAACCTCTGCACTTCAGCACTTAACTCCTCAACACCTCCGCACTTCAGCACCTCCGCACTTCAGCACCTCAGCACTTCAGCTCCTCAGCACTTCAGCACCTCAGCACTTCAGTACCTCCGCACCTCAGCTCCTCAGCACTTCAGTGCCTGAGCACTTCAGCACCTCAGCACCTCAGCACTTCAGCACTTCCGCATGTTAGCACTTCAGCACCTCAGAACTTCCGCACTTCAGAACCTCTGCACTTAGCTTCTCAACACTTCCGCAATTCAGCACCTCAGCTCCTCTGCTACTCAGCACCTCAACTACTCAACGCCTCAGCACAAGGATTGGGATCCTGGATATATATATGTGTAGCAGTCAAAGTCATCACAATCAGTGTTTCATGACATGGCCTTAATATTTTATCTAGCTGTGGATAGGTGCTAGGGGTGAGCCTTATATGGCACACAAGAAATGGGCACCTTTAAATATGAAGGGGGACAAAGGGTGCCCTCATGCCACCAAAATAAGGATATCATAGTTCTAATACCAAAGGCAAATGGCAAACCTTTACTCTAAAATCCCCATGGTTCCTCATATATGTTGTGGTCTCATCTGCTTTTTTTGCATTTTTATAAACTTGAAACAGCAGATACAAGAAAAAAATCCTACATGAAGGTTTTCCTGGGAAAATTGTATCCACCGTGGTATCCCCTTTAGCCGAAGAATTCAATTTAATTCAATATTTTATCATCCTAGTTGTTGAAAAAAATGAAAGAAGATCACCAACTTGCCACATAGGAAACACTGTAGAAAATAAATTTCCCCCCATGTTTAAATTTGCAAGATGAGATCTAATGGAAGAGAATCTTTGTAGCTCAGGGTTGAAATGTAGAGTCCTTGGTGATCTCTGAGCTTAGTTTATTGCTTACAGACATTTCATTACCCAACATCATCATCACAGGGACGTGCAGTCAGGGGAGGTGGGGCCTCACTAGCGTCATGAGGAAAAGAAAAGAATAATTAAAAGGAAAAAGGCTGAGGTAGTTGCTGCCAGAGTCACAGTGGATGACTCTGCTTAGTGCTAACTGCAGTGGGAGGCGAGAGAACTACGGGCCTCCTTTACTCTAGCTTTATGCTCACTTGAGCAGAGTTAAGCACATGGTTCTCTCGCCTAGAGGGCATTTTTAGAGGCTTTTTTCTCTTTTCATGAGGGCAGCCAAAAGCCAAGTTGAAATCCTCTCTGAAACAGCTGGAAAAGGTGCTTGTGTGGGGGGAGGGGGGAGGAATTCAAAAAGTTTGATTGCATGGAGAGCCACGTTGCCTTTTCAAGCACACACACACACACACACACACACACACACACACACACACACACAAAGCTGGATAAAAGTATATGATTACAAGTTTGAAAAGGCAACGTGGCTCCACCTGCAATCAAAGACTCCGATCGGAAGGCAGCAGGGGAATGGCGGCGGAGGGGGTATGGCAGAGGAGCTGCTTTCAAGCCTTTGGAAAATATATCCAATCCAACTTCTGTGTTTGTGTTTGTTTGAGAGTGAGTGAGTGAGAGAGGGATCCAACTTCTCTGTGTGTGTGTCTGTTTGAGAGGGGGGAGGGAGGGAGAGAGGGAGGAAGGAGGGTGAGGGAGAAGAAAAAGAATGGGAAAACTTATTTTGCGAGGGGGGAAAATGCTGTCGCTTTAAATTGGAATTGAGCATGCCTGGCTGTGGAATTCTGGGAGTTGAAGTCCACAAGTCTAAAAAAATTGCTGCCTCACCAGCCATAAAGCTCACCGCACGTCACTGGATGTTCTAGACTTTCTTTTAAATAATCAGCCAGGTCATGTTTTTCTTCTTCAACTGTTTGCGTCACTTGTAATAATCCTCTGCCACCTGATTTTCGGGGCAGATACAGTCTATCAGTATCACCACGTGGATGTAAACTGTAGTGCATTGTCATTAGTTTCCTGGTTTTTCAGTCCAAAAGGTCCAAATCAGCTTGTGTCCAGTTAACTATACCAGCTGTGTATCTTATAACTGGTATTGCCCAGGTATTTATGGCCTTGATTGTATTTTCACCATTCAATTTAGATTTTAAAATTTTCCTAACTCTGTTGGTGTACTCTCGCCTGACAATAGTTTTTACTTCTCCATGCTTGATGTTATCCAACTGCAGAATGCCTAAGTATTTGTAGGCTTCATTTTCTTTGCATTTAATTAATTGGCCATTGGGCATTTCAATTCCCTCACATGCAGTGATTTTGCCCCTTTTTATGGATACAGTGGTGCATTTTTCCATGCCAAACTGCATTGAAATATCGGTGCTGAATACTCGGACTGTGTTTGTCAATGATTGGATTTCTATTTCTGACTTTCCATAGAGTTTCAAATCATCCATATATAGTAAATGTGAAATTTTTTCAGCTTCTTTGGCTGTTTGGTAGCCTAATTTCATTTTTTTTAAGATTACTGATAGTGGGATCATTGCGATGATGAAGAGAAGAGGTGAAAGTGAATCACCCTGGAAAATTCCTTGCTTGATATTAACCATTCCGTAGATCTCATTCCCTACTGCCAACTCAGTTCTCCATTGTTTCATCGCCTTTTCAGTAAAGGATGTAATATTTTTGCTAACGCCAGTTGTTTCTAAGCATTTTATGATCCAACTATGTGGCAGTGAGTCAAATGCCTTTTTGTAATCAATCCAGGCCATATTCAAGTTTGTTTTTCTGTTCTTACAATTTTCTAATATCATTTTATCAATTAGAAGCTGATCTTTTGTGCCCCTGCTCCTTCTTTTGTTGCCTTTTTGCTCTACTGGCAAGATGTTGTTTGTTTCCAAATAATCCATCATGTTATCTGCAATAATGCCTGTGAGTAATTTGAAGGTTGTTGGCAAGCATGTTATTGGTCTGTAGTTTTCAGGTGTTGTTCCTTTAGTTGCATCTTTCTGAATCAAGTATGTTTTTCCAGTTGTCAACCATTCATCAATTTGGCCCTTTTGTAAAATTTCATTCAGTTGCCTGGCCAATATTGCATGTAAACTGGTCAGATATTTGAGCCAGAAACCATGTAATTGGTCCTTTCCAGGTGATGTCCAATTCTTTACCTTTTTAACTCGATTTTTGACCATCTCAGTTGTTATTTCTAATACTTGCATTTGTTTGTTGCCAATGCTTTTCTCAAAGTCATGTATCCACTTTGCTTCCTTGTTGTAGTCCTTTGCATTTTCCCACAATTCTTTCCAGAATTCAACTGTGGCCTGTTTTTCTGGTTTTTCACTTTTGGTGTCACCATTTACATTAAGACTTTGATAAAAACGCCGTTGGTCTGATCGAAATTGCTGATTTTGTTTATATTGGATGATTCGTGCCTCATATCTTTCAATTTTTCTAGCTGTTGCTGTTATCTGCTGTTTTACAATCTCTACAGCTTCATTGATGTTTCTTGTATCCAATCTATATCTCCTGATTAGCCGATCTATGATTTTGTTGTTTTTAAGCTGTTGCTCATGCATGTTCTTTAAGTTACTAGCATCTGCCCTTAATTTTTTGATTTTTTGTTCTAAACGGATTTTCCACTTTGGCTTTGATGCTTTTTCTGTTGTGTCACTAGGTACTTTAATTTTAATGCCTAGTTCATTAGTGACTATTAAAGCTGCGCTGTACATTAACTGGTTTGTTTCCAAGATGGATCCCGGTTCAATTGTTGAAAACACTGCATTAACCATTTTCATGATAGGGGCCAAAATTTTCTTAGGCACAGTTTTTAGTGATGGTAAACGTTGCCTTTCCTCATTAAGCAGAAAATGCTCCATGATCTTATCCTTCAATTCTTTTTGTTTTTGAGTTAGTTCATCAGTTGGTTCAGTGATAACTGGTTCTAGTGGTGGTGATGTTATTTCCTCCCCGAGAGTTTCTTCTGGGAGTTCTACTATAATGTCTTTAGTTGTGTCTTGAATATCAGTTATTTCCGCTTGTGATATTGTTTTTGGGGTTTTGCAATTTGCCTGAATTTCCTCATGTTCAACTTCACTAAACACTTTATTCCGTATAGTAAATCGCCTTTGATCTGCTAGTCGTTGTTCACTAACATTTGAATGTGGATATTGTTGTTTCCATAATTCATACATTCTCTTTAAATAGCCTCTTTTTTCTGGCTCTGAGTTGTAGTAACAGGCCATTATGGCACGGTTTTCATCTGCACTATATTTTTGTCGTTTTGTTGGCTGGTCCACTTGTAGCCCACTTGTCGACGGATGTCCAGGGACCCCAACATCCACCGCGGCCCTTGTTAACCCGCGCGACGACCGATGCAGTATGGAATTCTTATTTGTTTTTTTCACCATATTGTATGGGTTGGCGGGTTTTTTTTTTTACGGGACCAGATGCCAACCTGACCCCAACCTTCCTCCTTTCTCATCCGGGCTTGGGACCGGCAACGGCGGAGTTGTTGTTGTTGTTGTTGTTGTTGTTGTTGTTATTATTATTATTATTATTATTATTATTATTATTATTATTATTATTACATTGGCTTGGCTTTGGAAGAAACAATTTGTATATTATACAGTCATTGAAATATCTTAGTTTGGAATGAGGAGAGAAAAAGCCAAAATGACTCTGCTGATTTATGGCATAAATGTACATATATTTTGGATTTCCTTCTACCATGCAGCAAGAACTTCAAGGTGCTTGAAGGGACGAGGCCATGATTCACTTCCCCTCCTGATTGTTCTTTACCAGACAGTTTTCAGATGGGGTTTTCAGCTGAATTTTGGATTTGAGGTTGCTTACAACATGTACAGTATTTGCTATTCACCCATCAATCTAGCCTACAAGTACTCCTGGCCTTTGCATTCCTATTATCTAGGCAAATTTGACATTGCCAGTGTAATGGTGACATCCAGTGAGATAAATGGGATAAATCAGGAAGGATACCCTGCTACTAATATAGTAATTTCTCATTCATTCCTCACTGACACAATATATCATCAGTGTTAAGCAGTAAATCATATAGGAGGGAGTAGTCCATTCCCATACACTATTCAAGTTAAAATGATGAATGGCTTCTCTCTTGCTAGGATTATAGCTTCTACTTTATTTTTTCAATTTTGCCAGTTATGCTACAGAAACTACCTCAGATGCCCCATGGGGTGTCTTTGCCAAAAGAAGGAGAGTTCTGTTCATTGTCCTGGACTTCTCCGTGGCCTATGAAGGTCGTCCTTGTCTTAGGACTAAAGTTGGAACCAAAATTTCCATTGTTAAGCAATGCACTTGTTATGTCAGTTGTGTCTAATTTTATGATCTTTTTGCCATGTGTCAGGGTTCCAAGTAACACCCCCAACGAAAGAAGACTCCGAAGCTTGAGTTTCCTCAAAGTTCCATTTTATTAGAGATGTCATTTTGGCACATTGGAAAAAACCCGAATCTGAAAGTTTCCAGGTTTTCCCCACCCAAGTGAAAGTTCAAGTCCCTGCCCAGCACCCAAATGTCCATCACATGATCCAATCAGGCACCATCCAAAACCGGAGGCGTCTCCCAGTCACACCATCACAGTTGCAGGGCAAGATATCCTTGACTCTCTGAGAAAAGAATGTTATTTTGACTATATCTCTCCCATACTCCATATAATCCCCCCTCCCATTTTCTCATGGTAAAAAATGTGGCAGGACTGACGGCCCAATGTAAATGATGACTTCCAGGTCTGACACCATGGTTGTTCAGTGAATCATGGCAGTTGTTAAGCGAATAATGCAGTCATAAAGCAAATCTGCATTTCCACATGGAATTTGTCTGTCGGAGGCGAAGTTGGCTGGGAAGGTCACAAATGGTGATCATATGATATCCAGGATACTGCAACTGTCTTAAATATAGTGGTTGCCAAGTTCCTAAATCTGATTGTGTGTGATGCTTGTAAGTATGAGGACCAGTTGTAAGTCTTTGTTTTTCAGCACTGTTGTAACTTTGAACAGTCACAAAACAAATGGTTGAAAATCAATGACTACCTGTAGTATGCCACTTATGGTAGCCTTGTGGAGAATTCCACTTGGCTTTGGATTCTTTTCCTACTTGGATAGCCTTTTTCACAAGATGGTGCTGAGGGCTTCAGAGCTTGCCTTCTAGAACTTGTGCTTTAGTTTCTGCATGCTTAATTGTCACTGCATGGTTAATATATAATAGTGATGGTGAACCCTTTTTGCCTTGGGTGCCAAAAAACCTGGGCATGCATGCTATCATGCAGACCTGCGTGCCCACTCCCATAATTTAATGCCCCCCTGAGCCATGCCTCCTATGCAGGCATGCGTCACACACACACACACACACACACACACACACACACACCGCAGCCCCACACAGGCGCACATGGCTTTCCTGGAGCCTGGGGAGGGTGAAAACAGCCTCCCCCCCCCGAGGCCCCCCGGAGCCCGGAAATAGCCAGTTTTCTGACTTCCAGTTGGTCTGGTAGGTCTGTTTTTCACCCTCCCCAGGCTCCAGAGGCTTCCTAGGAGCCTGGGGAAGGTGAAAAATGGCCCAACACACAAACCAGAAGTTCGGGAATAGACTTCTGGGTTGCTCGTTGGGCCATTTTTCTCCCTCCAGAGCCTTCAGGACACTTTGTTGAAGCCTCCAGAAAGCGAAAAACAGCCCAGTGTGCAAAACTGAAGTCTGTTCCCGAACTTCTAGTTTGCTCGTTGGGCGGTTTTTCAGGGAAGCTTCCAGATGGTGAAAAATGGCCGAAAATCAAGGCTGAAAATCAGCTGGCCAGCGTGTCCATGCGCACTGGAGCTGACAGGGCAATGCCTCGCATGCCCTCAGAAATGGCTCTGTGTCCCACCTGTGGCACGTGTGCCATAGGTTCACCATCACGGATATATAACATATACAGTACACGAAGGCACTGGTGAAAGATGGATATGTAGACATCTTTTAATCAAAAATTGTTGAATTGATGCCTAGCCACAGTCATGGGGGATGACTGGTCTGTCCTCACTACACGTTAGTCTGTGTGCAGCTCAACATGCAGCTAAACCTCCAATAAAACAGACCGTGTGCATAGATCTGGGTGCATTATTGAAAGAACAGGATATGGTGAAACTGAGGAAAATAGGGATACATACAATGAGAACTAAATACAAGATAGAGTTACTGCTGAACATAACAATTAATAGATACAAGCAATTTAAATCTCACCAGCAATGCTATGTGTGTGGGATGTGGGTTTATTCTTGGATGACCAGATGCCACAGATTAAGATGGATTCTTCTTTGTGCTTCTGCATTCTCCAAATTCTAAAGGAAATGGAGTCTGGCTTCCCAGTGTCCACTTGTTTTGTGAGTGTGGGTTGATGGAGTGGGGTCAGCTTCAAACAATATACTTGGTATTTGTCCCTCTGGCCATTAAATGGAGCTAGAGAACAACAACAGTATATAAAAGTTATATGCTGGGGTATGACAATGCCTGAAGAACTGACATAAGGCAGGTTCTGAAGCAGTTGGTGACTCTCCAGGCTTGGTGAATCTTTGATAAACAAAACAGTATCTGTGTTCAGGATGTAGGTTTGTAATTACTCCCTGATTCATCCTTGTAGATGGAAGCTCTTTTCTCAACTTCTCAACTGCATGCTCAGGAATAGTTTAACTTCCATGACTGATGCTTTGCTAATCTCATATTTATATTAGCGGCAATAAGGTGCATATGAACTGTAGATTCAACTCCCTTAAAAAAAGATCAAAAACTTTGTAGAAACTAAAATATGCTGAACTGGTGGGAAAGGAAAAAATATATATCACCAAGGTAAATGACAGGGGAATGTTTCATAATTTCATGCAATAAATCCTGAAATTCACTGTTCTGAAACTTGGGACTTAGACATCTTAATTATTGTTGTAAAGTTTACAATGTTATGAAGGTAGTGCTGCTATATATATATATATATATATATATATATATATATATATATATATATATATATATATATATATATATATATATATATATATATATATATATATATATATATATATATATATATATATATATATATATATATATATATATATATATTGCCAGTATGGCTCCTACTGCTTTTAACTGTTACAAAGATTTCGGCATTAGAAACCAGAATGATTTCCATATTCTTTGGTCATACCATCCTCAGTGGCTGAATATTGGAGAGACCACCCAGCAGAAAGATAAAACAATATTGTCATGCAAAACTATGGAAAAACAATAATAAGTACTCTTGTTGAAAGATGAGTATTTTGACCATAACCTAATAGAACATGTTTTACCGAGGAGTAAATCTAATTGAACTCTGTGGGACTTAAACTCTGAGTGTCAGGAATCAGAGAAATTATGCTGTTAAGGAAAGGGAAAATGGCTATTTTTCAAGGCAAAGTATGGGAAAGCCATTTGTGTTTAAGCACAACCACATTGTGGTTGAGAACAGTAGAGGAGGGGAGATTTGATCTCCAACATAAAATAACTCTGTAAAAATTATAGAAGGCAGTTTTCTCTGCTCCCCTTTACAACAGGAGCCACAATTATGGTCTAACTTTGAAAAGGAAGAACAAAGGAAATACTCTTTTCGAATTCTGATCAGAACTAATGATTTAATAAATCATCCAAGGAGTGATTGAAAAAAACTACCCATCATGCCAAAGTGTAAATTACACGGTAAGGAAGATAGAAAGCTGTAATTTGAAAAACAGCTGAGAAGGAAAGCTTGTGATACAGTAGTTGAGAATTGAAACTTCTATCTTCACTTTACACTTACCTCTTAACTAACATCTCTGCTGAAACTGCTTTTTAGTGCTTGCAAGAGAAAAAAGTGGGAGGGAAAAATACCTGGTGGATTCTTCTCATTTCACAGCACCTTTCTTGATTTATTACTAGAATGTAGAATTGTGTTTTTCTGCCTAATTTATGGGATGACAGCTTTTAGCCTTACTGCTCATTTATAAGTAAACAGATGCATAGCGCCTAGCAGCCAACATAGGACTCTGCTAGTGCTGGATTAAAAAAGCACAGAATTTGGGGCATAACCATTTTATGAGATGCTGCTTGCTTTGATCCATCAACTGCATTATTCCTCAGCCAGAAATCCAGCACAGAGTTTTGAAGTTCTGGTTTGTAGCCTGAAAAACGGCCAAGTGATTAATTATACATGAACTGGAGTTCTAGGTTGGCTGCCATCATGTAATTTACATTGCACAATGGTTAATTTAATTTGCTATGAATATAGGACTTGGTGCCATGTAGTGGCTGAAGCCGAACAGGATGTTCGTGTCCAGGTCTTTTATAAGCTATTAATCTGTAACACAGGGGAAGCCATATTTTTTTTCACTTGTCCTCTCAAATGGGCTAAAGGATTATAATATCCACCTTGATTTGAAAAACAAAAATTGGTTCAGGCTTCTCTGCCTAGGGCTACCTTACCAGACACTTTCAGGGTCCATACCAAGCTACAGAAAGTCCTCAACGTACAACCAGTGATCGTTCAAAGTTACAACGGCGCTGGAAAAAAATGACGTATGACCAGGGGTGAAATTCAGCAGGTTCTGACAGGTTCTGGAAAACCGGTAGCAGACATTTTGAGTAGTTCAGAGAACTGGCAAATACCACCTCTGGCTGGCCCCAGAGTGGGGTGGGAATGGGGATTTTGCAGTATCCTTCCCCTGGAGTGGGATGGGAATGGAGATTTTGCACTATCCTTCACCCAGGAGTGTGGAGGGAATGGGGATTTTGCAGTATCCTTCCCCTGTCACACCCACCAAGCCATGCCCACCAAGCCATGCCCACAGAACTGGTAGTAAAAAAAATTGAATTTCACCACTGTGTGCGACCATTTTTCACACTTAACAACCGTTGCAGTATCCCTATAGTCATATGATCAAAATTCAGATGTCTTGCATCTGACTCATATTTATGACATTTGCAGTGTCCTGGAGTCATGCGATCACCTTTTGCGACCTTCTGATAAAGTCAATGGGGAAGCCAGATTCACAACCGTGTTTCTAACCTAACAACTGCAATGATTCGCTTAACAACGGTAGCAAGAAAGGTTGTGAAAGGGGGCAAAATTCACTTAACAAATGTCTCACTTAGCCACAGAAATTCTGGGCTCAACTGTGGTTGTAAGTTGAGGACTACCTGCATTCATATTTGACCATCAGAGTCTACATTAAGTAAGCTCTTCTGCAAGCATTTTACTTGTTTGTTTTTTAGATTAGTAATACCTACTGAGAAGGTGTTAGAAATTTTGGGCTCAGTTGTAGTTGTAAGTTGAGGACTACCTGTACTGTTGTGCTTTCTTACAATTGCCCCTCTCCCCTCCCCAGGGATCTATTGCAATGGCTCCTCCAGGAGGATTTAGCTACGGAAATCCCATGTCTATCCTTGGTCTCCCTTCTCACAGCCATAATTGTATCCAGCCTTGCATCTCCCCAACATGGCGGCTTCCAAAAAATCACTCACTTCAGACCCCACCATTCTCTAACCAGATGTTAAAACCCAGACATTGGATTAAGGAAGGCTGTACTACTAAATAAGAACATGTAGGTAACAATGAAAAAAGTATATATATTTTTACCTGCTCCGTACTGCTTTGCATCTTATCATTAGATTGGAAGGCTGGAAACAGAGTCCATGTTGTTTTAAGCTCTGGGCCAGGCCAAGAATTCTGTTAGGGCTTTGATAATAATGGCAATGATGATACACAGATGGGCAGCCAATCTGTTTAATCTAACTGAGACTGGCAGATGTGATTTTTGATATCACAAATCTTAGGATCCAAATAAAGAAGCGTATGTATGATAGGGGTTTAAGCAAAACCGCTCACGAAACATTGATTGCTAAAAGAATGAGCATGCGGTTTGCCTTTTGAACTCTAATTGGCCTGCGTCAAGCAGAAAAACTTGGCAAAACAGAGTAAATTAATGTCTCTCTGGCAGTGAAATTCTTGAGGATGATATAAGGCTCCTCTGTAATCTTTATATGTGTGAAATGGACTAATGCTTTTCATAAATTGGTTTACCCAAGGAATTAATATAATATGCAAATATGCTAAGGAGTAACAGATTCTCTCCTGTTATAATAAATAAGGCTTATCTGGTTGGACAGGATCTCTTTCTGCATATAAAATTATTGAGGACATTATTTTCTGGCATTTATCAGATGAAATACTAAATAGGAAGAAACAAGAAAATAGGTGTTTTTGTACAAGTAGTTCTCGACTTACAAGGTCGCTTAGCGACGTTTCAAAGTTATGATTGACCTCCTCGGGGCTATCTGTATTCAAACTGCCAATAGCACTCTCCATCGTCATGTGATCAGCTTGCACAATTTTAATCTTGGTAGGTATGATATCTGAATATTTTTTCCAAGAACTTCATGGTTGCCTTACCAAGTGCTATAGTTTATAGCCTATTTCCTGAATGCTTGTTCCTTTACTTTTGTTGAACCTAAAAGACAGAAGCTATTATATTATATTTTTATATAATATTTTATATGAATATATTTAAATATATTCATTACCAATTCTAAGGCTGCTTATTGTATTTGCTGCTATTAGCCTGGTCTTATTTACTTGGTCTTCTTTACTTTCTTGTCACAGGGACATGGCGGCTCAGTGGCTAAGACGCTGAGTTTGGCGATCAGAAGGTCGGCAGTTCAGCGGTTGAATTTCTAGCACCGCGTAACAGAGTGAGCTCCCATTACTTGTCCCAGCTTCTGATAACCTAGCAGTTTGAAAGTATGTAAAAATGCAACTAGGAAAAATAGGAACCACCTTTGGTGGGAAGGTAATAGCATTCCATGTGCCTTTGGCATTTAGTCATGCTGGCCACATGACCACGGAGACGTCTTCGGAAAGTGCTGGCTCTTCGGCTTTGAAACGGATATGAGCATCGCCCCCTAGAGTCATGAACAAGTAGCATGTGTGTGCGAGAGGAAGCTTTACCTTTACCTTACTTTCTTGTTATACCAAAGATTCCAGTCAGATTTGAGGATTGAGAATGTCGCATTGAGTGTGCTTTAACTATATGGATGAAGTCCCTAAACCTGAACAACTAATAAAATTTGACAATGTGTCAACATATAGCAGCCAAACAGTCCCACTGAGCTGACTCACATGTAACATCCATTGTGGATAGTATCATTTTAGATTTAAATAAAACATGGATGTTTTCTAAATTAGATTTGAGGGCTAGTTCTCAGTAACTTGAACTACATCTTGATTCCTGGTATATTATTATATTCAGTACTTATGTTGGATTAAGGTATTATGAACATTAGAATTTGCGCATCTCATTATCAGCAGGATTTTTTCATTCTCTTGTAAAGAGATGATACTATCAAGTACCTGCAATCACGTTATGAGTGGTGATTTGAAAAATCCCATTCTTCTGTTCAGCAGCACAAGTAAGGAATGAAACTGTCACTTGGAAGTTGTCCATCCATTATTCCAAAAACATAATTTCACATACATAGTCAAAAATGTGAATCTGATTAGTTTACACTGGAATTGTTCTGCTGTGTCTTCTCCAAAGATGTGATGCTGGCTGATATGGGAGATTGCTGCCATTCATGAGATTGCCATGCTCACCATATATAAAAATTTGCCACGGTTACCAAACCGTGACAAGAATTCAGTAGAAGCAAGCATAACTGGAAATGGTCAGAAAAACAACAGGTTGCTTTCACTGTATTGAAATTATCCCTAACCATCAATGCTTATTTTGATCCTAGCAAGACACAGTGATTCTTGTAGATGTCAGTTCTGCTGAGTGGGAAGCTCTCCTTATACAACTAGACTAGTTTGCTTGTATCTACATCACTGCACATTCAACTAAGACTTTATCCTTAACTGCCATAAAAATATTCTCAGACAGAAGAAGAATTAAGCGGATCTCCACACTTTCTTCTGTATATTTATTGGCTTCATTTTGTATTTGTGAAGCTGCAAGCATGCAACGACAGAGTGAAGAGTACTAACAAGCAGTCCTACAGATCTTCTCCATTCTTTTTGAAGAAGACAAATATGCTATTGCTATTTCTATTAAAGATAGACTGGTTTTGCAAGGGTCATAGGTTATGGTGCTTCATTCACTGTTGACCTATATGAATGACTTGAGCAATAGAAGCCCACAAGATATTGTGAAGATTAATAGCTACTAGTACCTGAGCGGTGAAGATGCTCACCTCCCACCTAGAAGGTTGAGAGATCAATCCTAGGCAGTGATGGATATTTCTCCATCAAGATGCAAAGAAAAAATATCTGCTGTGAACTCCATGTAGGCATCAGGAAAGGCATCCAGGCAGTAAACACTCAGCTCCATCCAGTTTCCCCCAACTCCACCCTGATAAAAAAGGATTACAGTGTTATAAAAAGAAAAAAAAAGCTACTAGTATCTCTACCACCACATGTACAAATGCTATCCTGCCAAAATTTATACAAAATTATTTTCATTCCATGGAAGGTTGTCAAATCAGACATTCCACAGTGCCCAATTTCCAAATACTGGGTTTGGGGCACAATAAAATTACTTCATATAGATCTCAATCTAACAGTTGGTAGTTGAGCAATTGATGTGAACACTTAAAACATATTTACAAAAAGCCAAGATTCTTGAAAGGGTGGGAGGCAAAAACATAGCAGAGAGCCACACCGAAGCCTCCACCCAATCAGGAAGGTGCCATCTTGCTTAAGTTCAGCAGCCTTGGCTAAATTTAACTTTCTCCGAGATGAATTGTGTGATCTAGTCTCTCTTGTAGACAGGCAAGGAACAATGTAATTAGAAGCGCTGGAGGGCAGATGGCATGGATGATAGCTGTAAAGTTTGAAAGAGGGAACATGCTGATGGAGGAATACAGTAAATTGTTATAGGCAAATTTTGCAAGGGCAGCACATGCTTATTCTTTTAATGAGAGGTACAGCAGTGAAAATACTGTTTGAATAAAATGATTGAGTAATAGTCTCTTTCTTTCCATTTGATTCTGGATGACGAGAGGACGACAAATGGATATGAATGTTAAGTAGAAGAGGGTCTTCCAAAATTCGATGTAAATTGAGGGCTATAATGCAAATCACATGACGGTCTAAGCTCCTATATAAAAAATGTGGTCTAGAAAGAACAGATGGTAGAATCTTGCATAGAATAAAATTAGCCCTCTTAATAAACAAGTCCATTTCCACCCAAATGTAACCTTGAAGGTCAGGAAGATTGCAAATAACATCCAGGGTAACATCCATTGTCTAAGAGAGGAGGGGAGTGGCTGGAGGAAGCTTGTGATACCCTTAGCCCAGTCACAGATATGACAGGATTACACATACTGGGGTCTCACACTTGGATATCAGAACTCTCTGAGCAAAAGATGTAGGTATTTTAACCACTCTCCTAAGAGCAGTAACAATCTTACTGTCGTGCCAAAAAAAAAAAAGGAACAAATAAATGACCACCGTCAAATATTTGTCCAGAATCTATCTGTGGCTCCCCTGGAAGTCATCCATCTCAGCTCTGATACATGGATCCTTGGGTTGTAAGCGGGGGAATCAGTTACCTATGGGCCAAATTTGGTCCAACTCCTGAAGCCTTTTAGTTCTTAGTCCTCCTCAAAATATCATATCCACTGGTCCCATGGTGGCCATAAAAATGAATTTACACTTGCAATCCATGCCCCAGTTTCAGGGAGAATAGTAGCTTAGAAATATGAAAAGTAAACAAACAAATACATAATTCTACCTCAGACCTAATGTAAAACTGTACTATTTTAATAAATGTGGGTAGTTACGAGCCCATATATATAAATATTAAAAAGGTAAAAGTTCCTCTCGCACATATATGCTAGTCATTCCTGACTCTAGGGGGCAGTGCTCATCTCCGTTTCAAAGCCAAAGAGCCAGCGCTGTGCAAAGACATCTCCGTGGTCATGTGGCCGGCATGGCTCAATGCCGAAGGCGCACAGAACGCTGTTATCTTCTCACCAAAAGTGGTTCCTATTTTTGCATTATAACATTCTTTCGAAATGTTAGGTTGGCAGAAGCTGGGACAAGTAACTTTAGGGGCACTAGGGATTTGAACTGCCAAACTGCTGACCTTTCTGATCGACAAGCTCAGCATTTCAGCCACTGAGCGACCTTTAATATACAAATATACATATGTGTTTATGTTGTACTTTTGATTCCCGAGGTCTCTTCCCTCCATAAGCATTTCTTTCCCCAACCACAAGAGGTGCCTCAAGATTTTGCAGAGCATGCTCTTGCTTTCTTCATTGGCCACGCCACCTTTCCTTTCCCCAAAGAGAAAAAACACATCTCTATAGTCTGTTCTGAAGAGTCTTCCCAACAGTGGTGGGTTTCTACCAGTTTTACTATTGGTTCGTTTGTGCACACACACACGCATGATGCTTCTGAGCATATGCAGAAGCGTCCGAGTGGGTGGGCGGAGCTTCCCACCACCACCACTACTACCGGTTTGGCCAAACCGGGCCGAACCAGGAGCAATCCACCTCTGCCTCCCAAGTTCCCTATTCACCCCAGAGAGAGGAGGGGAAAAATGCCTCAGTATCTACTCACAGACATGGCCTCTGGTCCTCCAAGCAGAAGGAGGTTACCAACCTCTATTATAAAGAAATCCAATCTCACAAGGCTACTGCCTGTCTCCCTGCCCTTAGTGCTTCTGAAAAATCCATTCTGGTGTGTGTGTGTGTGTGTGTGTGTGTGTGTGTGTGTGTGTGTGTGTGTGTAAAATTGTTTTGCTTTTAGATTGTTGAGTGGGGGAAGGCTATGGCCAGGGAATATCATATTCAGCCTTGTGTGAAAGTATATCTGACAACCTTGCTCTATGAGCTAAGAATGTAAACGATATAGAAATTGAAGGGGGGAGGAATGTGGTGACGAGTCAATCGGTGCCTTTTGCAGATGTTCCAAATTCTTAGGTTGTTTGTGTACTTGTGGGTTGCTTCCACCAAGACATGCCTCCAAGTGACGGCTTTCACAGGAAGCAATTATTCATATCCATATCAAACAATTCATATTTTTACTGAAAATAATCATCGTTCCTTTTAGCTGGGAGAAGAGGTTTGAAGTGAAATGCCCAAGGCAAGAGATCTTTCCGTTCCTTTGCCAAATCCCAAAGGAGAACAGATTCCAAAGCTGAATCTGAAGCATCTGTTTGTAACAACACAGGGGCCATTGGGATCCTAATGCCTGAGTAGCAGCTCGGAAGGAACGAGAATCTTAAAGCTTGTTCTCACATAGATCATTTATATTTGTGCCTCCTCCCCGTCCCCCCAGAAGTTAAGGATGTTTCTGCAAAAATTAGGGATGGATTGTCCATAAAAATTGACAAAGCCCAGAAAACACTGCAAATCTTTCCCATTTCAAGGAATTTGTCAAAAGAGAATGGATTGCATCTTCGTGGTATCTATTTTGTATTCTCTCCTATAAGGCAAAATACCCAAATATAGCAGTAGTAGACTTATATACCGCTTCATAGGCCTTTCAGGCCTCTCTAAGCGGTTTACAGAGAGTCAGCATATTGCCCCCAACAATCTGGGTCCTCATTTTACACACCTCGGAAGGATGGAAGGCTGAGTCAACCCTGAGCCGGTGAGATTTGAACCGCTGACCTGCTGATCTAGCAGTAGCCTGCAGTGCTGCATTTAACCACTGCGCCACCTTGGCTCTTAGTCCAATTGGGAAAGATTAAAAGCACATAGCAGATAGATTTTGCTTGTAAAGGTTTCCTAGGACATTTCTGATATGAGTCTCATGGAAAGATGGTTCTTCTGAAAAAAAAATCAGGATGTCACCAGATAGTCCACACTTACATCCGTTCATTTAGTGACTGTTCAAAGTTACAATGGCACTGAAAAAAGTGACTTTTGACCATTCCTCACATTTATGACCATTGCAATGTCCCCATGGTCATTACATTCGGATGCATGCTTGACAACTAGTTCATATTTATGATGGTTGCCGTGTCCCGAGGTCAGGTGACCCCTCTCCCTTTCAAACACCATATCTCTATGTAGACAATACTTGGCAAGAAGAACAGATCTTCACTCTAATGAATTGAACTAATTGTCTCCTGCAAACTCCCCTCCCCTTTCACTCCTCTTTATTCCCTATGGGAGGGGCTATTCATGGTCCACTGTGGCTTTACTCCCGAGTCGACCCTTGTTCCTTAGCTACACTGGGAATAGGCTCCAGCTGTTCTTCTGCCACACTTATATTCGACTCTGAAGGCAGCTGATAACTGGCAGATAGCCCTGGCCCTATTTCTGCCTCTGACACAGAGCTTTCCCGAGACTCCAGGACTGGCCCAGGTTACTCCCCAACCTCCTCACTGTCTAAATCTGCTGCCAGATCCACTGGCCACTGGCAGGCCACAACAGGCACCTAATGATCACAGAGTTCAGAAGCCTATACTTATAAACAAGCTCAAAATGTTGAATGTTGAATGTTGATTTTATTTATATGCCGCCCTTTTCCCCCGAAGGGGACTCAGGGCGGCTCACAACTCAAAACCAGGGAAGGGGGGATACAGACAAAATTAAAAACAACACAAAACAATACATGGTTTAAAACACACAGCAGTCATACCATTTGAGACGGGGGCAACGGTTCTTTAGCCCCAGGCCTGTCGAAACAGCCAGGTTTTAAGGGCTTTGCGGAAGGCCTGGAGGGTGGTGAGGGTTCGAATCTCCATGGGGAGTTCGTTCCAGAGGGTCGGAGCAGCCACAGAGAAGGGTCTCCTCCGGGTAGTCGCCAGTCGACACTGGCCGGCGGATGGAATTCGGAGGAGGCCTAGTCTGTGGGATCTAATCGGTCAGGTGGAGGTAATTGGCAGCAGGCGGTCTCTCAAGTACCCAGGTCCAATACCATGAAGGGCTTTATTTCACCTTTTTATACATAAAAAAGGGAGGAACAGTTGTGAGGACAGCCAAAGGCAAATGAATCCTTTCTTCAGACCATCATCCAGAAACTCTTTCAAAAAGGCTAACTCTACAATAGACCAGGATATTGCATTTTAGCAGGAATCCGAGTTGCAGGTTTCAAGCTGATGGCTTATTCAGACACCTTAGGATGAGATGTGGTCGCTGTTTCTTTCTCCCCCCCGCCCAATAACATCAGTAAAATTTGCATATTTTTCTGATAGGGAAGGATATTCAGGCAGTGGTATGGAAGAGAAGAAAGAGTCTGACACCTACAAATGATGCAATTGACATTTTTGAAAGGAAAAAGAAATAATTTCCTTGCTCGTAGTGGATATCCTGATTGTGCATTTGTACCTAGTCTAACTCCAAGACAATAAAGACATGCAAGGAAGTGGTGATAGACAGGGGCAAGCATTCTATATGATCACATATTTTCAACTGCAGAGAAGTTGTACATTGCCCCCCCCCCAAAAAAAAGCCCAGCTCAAAGAGATTGTCAGCTGTCCCAGCTAGCATATTTCTCTAACAATTTATGTGGGCCACCCAAACTGTCTCCCATAGTTTCAGCTATGTAATTGGTTGCTGTGCCAGTCTATAAGAACAGAGGATTTCCTTTTTATGCTTGTGGAATGCAAAAGGTAAAGGGATAATCAAATGCACTCATCTATTATTGGACTGTCTGAGCTCTTCTTCCTTGTCTGAAAGCCCATCTGCTAAGATCTTGGGAGAGGAGCCTGTGAAGTTTCCAAATTTGAGGTTCTGGAATGATTTGGGCTTTTACTTATGCATTGCTTCAAATTTTTCATTTTCCGCCTGATCCAAAACAAAAAAAACTTCAGTGGGACAAGCCAGGATTAGGTTTCCTATAGTTCCATAGTAAAAGCATAGACTCAAATCCCCCTTTTTTATTTCTCCAATGTGGACCAGGATAGAACCCAGAAGGCAATGGGGTAGTGGGTAGGGAAGGGGTTGGCAACCTTAAACACTCAAAGAGCCACAAAGGTCCTAACTGGAAGCCCCCCCATCCAATTCTGGAGCCAACTGGAAGTCTGGTTCCCCCACTATAGAGTGTTCTCCTAACGCTGCGTCCAGGGGTGGGTTACTGCCAGTATTACTACCAGTTGGCATGCAAAAAATGTGTGCATGCTCATTTGCACCTAAAAAGGTCTGCACATGCACAAAACATTAAAAAAGGGGGGGGGGATTACATTTCTGCAAGGAGAAATGTTCTGATATGCGCAGAACCGAAAATCAAAATGGTGGCACAGGAGAAGAACTGGTTCAGGGGTGTGGCAGGCCTGGACCACTGCCGGTTCCAGTGACCCAGGCCGCCAAGTTACTACTGGTTCAGCTGAACCAGCCCAAAATGGTAGGGACCCACCTCTGGCTGCATCCTTTTTCGTCTGCTGACCGAAAGTCCACGTCCCCCACCATAGAGTCTCCTCCTAATGCGGCATCCTTTTTCCTTTTACCGACTGGCAACAGAGTGAACTGCAGCAGAGGGATGAAAGAGCCACATGTGGCTCCAGAGCCACGGGTTGCTGGCTCCTGTGGTAGGGTGATGAAAGATTGTAAAATGCCTTCTCCTCATTATTTCCTCCATGACTCTTCTCTTCTACTTGCCCATAAATTAACACAGTCCTAAAACAGTTCTTCCAAATTCTCTAGTATGGCCTGTCTTACTAATTCATCCCTCTGTTCATCAGAACATCTTTCCCAAAACTGGCCAATCAGGGCAAGATCTGTCCAATGCACACATCTGGTGTACAACTGGAAATCTGATACGCACTCACAAACTTGATGATTTCCTTATTTCAACTTGTGAGATCTCCTGATTTGTGATGGCTCCTCTGGCAGCAGCATCAAAAGCAGCTTTAAATCTTTTCATGAAGTTCTGGAAATGATCTAATAAGGCATCATTACTGAGCACCACCTGGCTAACTCTTCTTTCAGAAGATTAAGAACAAAGGTGACCTTAGTTTGTCGGTCTACCATAAGCAACACACACTATAAAATTAAAGTTAGGAATCAAATCCTTCTAAATTTCTCCAGTGGATTTCCAAGAGAATGGAGCAATACTAGTTGTAGAGTAAGCTGTGGAGACCATTCCTGGCTGACGTATAAAGTCAGCCTCTGCTTCGCTTAATTCCTATCAGCTGCCATAAGAAACAGGGAGGGTGGGGGCATGGTGTTTGGGATGGGAATAAATGGTACAGGAGTGAATGGAAAAGGGATTTTTCTTCTCACCATCTTTTGCTCATGCTGGTGGCCAGTGTTTGGACTTGGTCAAGGCCAATCGTTCTGCATCCCAACCTGATGATGCCTTTTGGAGATACACCCCACATGACACCTAAGGGAGTTGCAGATTGGACACTGGGGTGGGGTGGAGGGAGGGGGCTGGGTTGTTATTTGATATGTATTTGTTCGCGGCTTCCTGGTTCAGATCTTGCTTTACTTTTGCAGCTATCTTTTCATAACCAGTAAAAGTATTTTAATTCCACAAACAATGGAGTTAGGAGTTTTCTTTCTTGGTTATTGAGAGAGGCATGCCTGATATTAAGCAAGATCTGACCTCGCACCTATCCCGGAATTAAAAGCTTCCATGGAGGGGAGCACCCAAATGTCTAACCCCTGCAGCAAGCAGGAGAAGACGATGGCAAGGGTCACAACCAGTCGAAAACCAGAGGATGACTGGCAGGCAGCTGAAAGAGAGGATCTCATGATGATCCATGCTTTACACCTTCTTCAGAAGGCTTGGGAATGACAATGCGTCCATGTAAGTCTTGCTGAAAGGGAGAATAGATTAGTTGAGCAGGTGGAGGAGGGGAGTAGAAGACCGGGTTAGCCCTGAAACATCCCTGAGAACAGCTACTGGAGCTGGACAAGAGGGAGGGGCCCCAGCCGCAGCAGCAGCAGTTCAAGCTCCCCCAAGGAGGGGGGAAACCCCCCGAAGGCACCAAATGCCTCAGATTTCTCCACTTGGAGTGAAGTACAGAGGAGATCCCAAAGAACTGGGATATTTTTTACTGCAAGTTTGGGATTACATGCAAGAGTATGGGGAGGATTTCCATCGGAAGTTGCCAAAGTGAGAAGTATTACTATGGCTTTGGAAGGCAAAGTGGCTGTCTGGATGGTAGCCTTGCGTAATGATGATTTCCCCCTGCTGAGGGATTACAAGGGGTTTATGACTGCCCTGAGGAAACGTTTTGATGACCCCCTCCTAAATCAAAAAGTGAAAAGCAGGGTGAAACCCTTAACCCAGGAGGGGAGGCCTGAGGCTGAGCCTGGGGCTAAAGAGCTTTTGCCCCCCTCCTCGAATGGTATGGTTGTTGTGTGTTTTTAAATTGTGTATTGTTATGTTCATCTTTTTATCCCCTGTCTGTACCCCCTTCCCTGGCTGAATTGTGAGCCGTCCTGAGTCCCCTTCGGGGAAAAGGGCAGCATATAAATGTAATAAATCCAATCCAATCCAATCACACAGAAGTTTCATCAGTTGTTTGTGCATATGTGGGAGAGGTACGAGGAGGCACCAAAAGCAGGAAAGGAGGGGCACTGGGAGCCCAACTGCTATGGTAGACATGGCCCAAAACTGACCCCAACTGGTAAGAAGGAGATATTGATTGATTTTATTGTCGAATTACCAGAAAGCCTTGGAAATACTGTCATTTGGGTAATCACCGATCTGTTCTCCAAACAGGTTCATTTTGTGCCTTGTTCCAAGATCCCTTCAGCAAAGTCATTGGCTAAATTGTTTATCTTACATGTGTATAGATTACATGGAGTGCCTTAATGCATTATTTTGGACAGGTGGGTCCAATTCACCTTTCATTTTTGGAAAGAGTTCCTGAAATTGATTGGCTCTGCCCAGGGACTAAGCTCCGCCCACCATCTGCAGACTAATGGAGCTTGTGAACGGGCTAACTCGGTTATGGAGGAGTACCTTCGGTGTTTTATCAATTATTAACAGGATAACTGGGCCGAACTTTTGCCACATGCAGAGGTGGCATACAATAATTCAGTACATAGCAGTACCGGAATGATTCCTTTTAAAGTTGTGTTTGGCCAGGATTTTGTACCAATTGTGGAGTAATCAACTTCAATAGTTTTGGCCGATGACTTGCAAAGCCTTAGAGGCGGCTCATCATGCTCACAAAAAACAGGCAGATAAAAAAGAGCTAAGTCTAAAGAGTACCAAGTTGGGGATAGGGTGTTTTTGTCCACTAAATTTCTACAAACCACCCAGAAGTCGAAGAAATATGTGGGTTCGTTTCCCATTGTGAAAATCATTAATCCGGTATCAGTAAGATATCAGCTGTGTTATTTTTGTGTCTATCTTTTGTAGATGCTTCAACGGTGCCTCTGCTACTTGTTCTGCAGATAGTGGTATGTCTCAAAGACCAGTCACCATATTCCAGCTCTAGAAGGCAAGCGCCAATGCTTCTCTAATAAGACAGTAGTGAGGCTTTCAAGATTGATGTCAGTCCTTCTGTGTAGGCAAGGTCCAGAAACAGGCAAAGCAGGCATCTCAAAAGTGCCCTGTATTGTTGTAGGATAGGATACAGGATCTCAAAAACCCATCAGAGTTTCTTTCTATAGCATATTATTCCAAGCAAAATAATGACAAGGCTCTTTTGAGTTTCTTCATAGGCTTTCCTCTGTTTTCAAGAGCCAACACTTTTTCCTGAAACTCTTTCCTGCACAGATACTCAATTATTTTCCATTACCAAGGTCACTTTTACATTCTTTCATAGACCATCTCTATTTCAAGCAGAAGCTATGCGCTATAGCAAGAGCACTTAGACTAATATATTGCTTCATAGTGCTTTTCAGCCCTCTCTAAGAGGTTTACAGAATCAGCATGTTGCATCCAACAATGTGGGTCCTCATTTTACCAATCCTGGAAGGCTGGAAGACTAAGTCAACCTTAAGGCAATCAGGATCGAACTGCCAAACTGCTGGCAGCCAGTGATCAGCAGAATTAGCCTGCAATACTGCATTCTAGCCACCATGGCTCTGTGAGTCTAGGATAGAGGTGTCAAGCTCTATTTCATTGAGGGCCGCATCATGGCTGTAGTTGACCTCAGGGGGCCTGGGTGGACATGGCTGATTGGGTGGGTGTGGCCAACTGGGTAGGTGTGGCCAGCTTGGCATCACTCACTGGGAGTGGCTGACTGGGTGGGCATGAGCGACTGCTTGACACCACTCCACAAACTGCTGGCATGTTTTCCCTTCGCACTGGGTAGACAAGGCCAAAGCCATGCTGGCCCGATGTTTCCTCTTTGCATTAGGTAGACCATGCCAAAGTGACGCTTTGTAGACTGGGTCGAGGCAATGTGGGCCAGACCCTTACATTTTCCAGGACGGCCCTGTGGGTTGGATTTGATGTGGTCCACGGTGGATCCACGGGCCTTGTGTTTGACTCCCCTGGTCTAGAAGAACTCTGAAATAGCAGATCACCTCAGGTAATGGAGCACAAACCCTGTTCAGAGTCAGAAATTGAATTTCCAGGGAATCATTCATACCATAAAGTCAAAGCCACTCCATTTGGAGGCATTCGGTCATTTCCTCCCCAGCTATACCCTGACAAACTACAGTTTGTCATAAGCCAGCCCTTCCATCACATCTGTTTAGACTAGGGACAAAATATAGAAGCATTATGTAAGTATGGTGACCTAGGATAGCTTAATAGAGAGAATGTTAAAGTAACCATGTCTACAAGATCTTCAACTTTAAACTTTCTGTCTTCAAGAGGAAGGAGCAATAAAGAAGGATGACGTTGTCAATTCTTTCTGTAAAAAGACAAAATTGAAAAAAAGACTCTTCCAATTGGGGAAAGCAGAACAAAGACAACAGCAATAACAAACACAAAATCCCTAGGTGAAATCTCTTGGTTGTTAACTCTATTTATAATGTTTCTAGCAGAAAAGAGGGAAAACAGTACAAAGAGTTGCTACTTCTAAAATATCTTCTAGCTAATATCTCTGGCACCGAATGACAGTTCCTTTTATCTCAAAGATTCTAGTGATGGTCCCTTAATACCAAGAGGCTCATCTGCCATTATCTTCTGTGGAACAAGACTTTATTTTGACATTTCTTGCATATTTTTTTTTGCATAAATGACCTTCATCTAAGATTTAGTCTTCTCCATCTGCAAGAGCTGAATACATCCTGGGCTGCCTACAAATTTCTCAGCAGACTTTGACTCATCAATTCCAAAGTCCAGGGATGGTTTGGGTGGCCAACTAAATTCTTGACATCCCTCAGACATATTCTGGTTCTGTGAATAAAAGAACAACAGCTGGATAAACTCCTTCCTGCTGGACATTTTTTACTGCTTATGGTTTATGGCAGTATCTGATCTTGCATATACAGGAGCTGCCCATTTGCCTTTCTGTACTGTTTGTTATCTGATAGAAGCGTATCAACTTATCCTGCTTTAGAGATTTGTCTCCACTGATGCACAAAATTCTTTGGCTTTTATTCCTTCAGAATTTTTTTTTAATATCTTCTGCTTTTGAAGATCACTTCTATCTTTTATTCTATCTGAGTACAAGGTTACGGTTGTCTCACCTCGCTCATTGTTTAGATGCTTCACAATCTCATGATTATTTGCTTTCCCCTCATGGCATATAATCATATCATCTACATACCTGAGAATAAAGGGCCATCTGTCGCTTCAGTTTTGAGTATAGATAGGGGACAGATTTCATCTTACATGAATTACTTCTCAAGCAGCAATTGATTCAACTTCTCATTCAAAGCCCTTGCTACTTATCTCGAGCAATAAAGGGATGTTTGCATAAATGCCCTTCCTTTCTAAGCTCTTCAGACCCTGATCTATAGTTACTCTGTTTAAATCTCTTTCATAATGTCTCCACTCAGGAAGGCAGTCTTCACATCCAAGAGATCTATCAATCAGAATAGAGCTGGAAGGGATCTTGGAGGCCTTCTAGTCCAATCCCTGCTCAAGAAGGAGAGCCTATACCAGAGGTGGTATTCAGCCAGTTCTGACCGGTTTTGGAGAACCGGTTTTGGAAATTTTGAGTAGTTCGGAGAACCGGCAAATACCACCTCTGGATGGCTCCGCCCCATCTATTTGCTCTCTCCTGAGTCCCAACTGATCAGAGTCCCAGCTGATCAGAGTCCCAGCTGATCAGAGTCCCAGCTGATTGGCTGAGTCTTCTTCTGTTGCCCTGTACAGGAGAACGGAGCTGGAAAGCAGGTTAGTGGGGTGGGGAGGGAATGGGGATTTTCTTCCCCTGGAGAGAGGTGGAAGTGGAGATTATGCAGTATTCTTCCCCTACCACACCCATCAAGCCATACCCACCAAGCCAAACCACGCCCATAGAACCAGTAGTAAAAACATTTTTGAATCCCACCACTGCATACCACTTGCACCTCTCTTGCTGCTGTTCTATGCAGAAAGAGTTTTGTGAAATTTTTGATCAAACCTCCCATCATAACCTTTATTTTATTTAAGGAATATCCTTTGGCTAGTAATCTGACTTCTAATTGCTGGATGTCAACTCCACCTCAAATATGATTTTAAAGAGCCATTTGCCTATGAAGTCTGTCATTTTGTAAATTCTGTAAGTAATATATGATTTTTTATGCTAATGATAACATCATTTGGGACATATCTCTATTTATGAGTGTCATTACCTGGCATCCCTCTAATGGTTTTGGGGTTTCCTCTAGTTTGGCAATAGAGGATGCTACTTGGGTCTTCTTCAACATCTCTTTTCAAATTCAGCTTTATATTTCTTTCTCATTCAAATGCATTGCCTGATTCAGGACTTATCATGAATTATTTGTTACTGCTCTGATTCCCCTTTTAGTTAGATGTTTGGTCCTTTTCATTTGCTTCTCCTTCTAAAACTAAGCAAAACTATTCATTCTGGGGGGTTTTTGTGGCCAGTTTTAATATTTTCATAACA
This sequence comes from Thamnophis sirtalis, assembly GCF_051295495.1. Taxonomy (NCBI): domain Eukaryota; kingdom Metazoa; phylum Chordata; class Lepidosauria; order Squamata; family Natricidae; genus Thamnophis; species Thamnophis sirtalis. Next base: position 31,875,347 of record NW_028261381.1, read on the forward strand.
TTCTGGGGGACCGTTTAACATCAATCCATGTAAGACTGCTTCAGGTAGAGTCACCCTTGGGCTTCCACCTGGCCTGATAGCTTTAATAGCTTGTTAAAAAGTATGGAGAAGCACGTCACACATAGATTCTTCTTTGCATAGATACTTTTTAAAGGTTCTTATTCCAGACCTTTTTAATGAGGTGCATTTTAGAAATTATAGACTGACCCAAATCTTTTGCTCATACCTGAATTATACCGATCTCTGGCTTTGGAAGCACTGCTATACTAACTCTTTAGCTTCTCAAAATAATTACTACTTTAAAGGACCTCACCTCGGATTCAGATCCTCCCAAGTTTTCAACCACTTGAAATCTCTTTCTTGTCTTCTTTTACAGCCACAAGAGTTATAAATCCCTTGGAGAAGGGAACAGCTGGTCTGGAGGTCAGAGAAAACAAGAAAGGAGCAGGCAAAGAAATAGGACAATTCTCCATTGCAGTGTTAAGTTGTTTCCAAGGGCTAAACTCTTTGAGAGGCCAAGAGTTTCTACATAGAGTAAAGCACTGAAATATTCAGTTCTATAAACTAGTAGTACTATGTGAGATATACACTGAAGTTTCTTCTTATGGTAAGAGTATGGCAGTCGTACAATAGTACCATTGGGCTCCTGGGATAGAATAGAACTTCATTGTTTTGACCTTGCATTGTGGAGATTCTCAGTCAACCAGGTCATAGTTGCCTCAAAGATGCTTTTTCAAAAGCCTTTTTCCTTGAGGAGGAGGAAGAAAACACTTCGCTATGAAGCTTCATTGGTTCTGGGAGGATGGTACGGGCTATGGAGAGATTAGTTGTGGGGGGGGGGAGACGGTTATTTCTTTGTAGTCATCTGATTTTAGCACTCTCCCTGAGAGCTCCACATTCTGGATAGGGAGGACCAATTGGTTTGAAAGAAGGGTAAAAGAGCCCATTTATGTTAACACTAGCCGATAACCCAAGGTTGCCCTGGTATTTATTTATAGGGGGTAAATTTCCGGACCAAACATAATTTCTAATATTGGATTTTCCCCCTTACCAGAAGGAGCACCCTTGTGGAGTACTGTGAAGCTCTTATCGTGGCAACTCCACTGCGTTGTACAGTAGAATCCATTTTAAGGCACAACAGGCTGTATCTTAACAGAACACACACCTTGAGCGGTTTTAGGGGTGTGTTGCCCACACAGTATTTGTTTCCAGAGGGTAAGAAATCTCTGTACCAAGTTTGGTTGAAATTGCTCAAGGCGTTCCAGAGTTATGCTGGAACATACACACACATACACACATACATATATATTGAGCAGCCCTCTCTCAACAGAGGGGGAGGGATAAGACAACACTTATCTCCTTTCTACAAGGCAGTCCTTTCAGCAGTTCTATTCCATCTTCCTTTGCACTCTGATACAGGTGACCCTGAGGGTACAGATAAACCCCAAAGTGGCCTCAAGAACTCTCAGGAAGAGAGGGCTGCTTGAAGATAAATTGAAGATGCTACATCATGCCTTCCTGCCCACCAGAAACCATGGTGGCTTGTGTTTACCCTGGTGTGAATTGGAAGTCTGAATCTGCCCAGAGATGAAAAGCAGTTTACCTAAAATATAGTGAAATTGGCCCATATCAAAATTCTTAGTACAAAGGGGAGAAAGGGTTGGTGTGTGTGTTTGTGTATGTGTAATAAAATAAAGGCATCATTCTTGACTCTTACAATGGACATTCAAGAAGCACTGGACAAGGTTTTCAGCAGCAAGCAAGAATCAGAACGTGTACTGCAAGCTTGCTTTTACATCTGCAATAGTAAGTGTTTCCAAGCAGGTGTGCTTAACTCATTTGAAAGTCTTGCTTCATCCAGCTCAACTTCAGCCATCTATTTGTAGTCAAAGGTGTTTCTCCTCTAGGCTTGAGAGGATAGGAGTCAATATTTTCTCATTCCTAGTTGTTTGCACACCTGGAGAAAGTTGTGTCCAACAATTCCTTTACAGGTGGTGTGAGTCCACTGTTCTCAGTGGTTCTTGGTCCTAAAGAAGCAGCAACTCCTCCTTATCTAATTATGTCTTGGAGGTAGTCTTGACATACTGTATCCATATTAAATATTGTTGACTTTCTCTCAAAACTGGTCTCCAAACATTCTGATATCCACTAGCAGTCAAAAAGAAATATGGGTAATTGGTGTCAGATTTTTGTAGTCTGAAGACAATAACCCTGTTCTTCCACTTTTTAAATAATGTGATCAGATCTCTCCTTCACTGGACCCTTAATGGTTTTGTAAATAAAATATTGAGGTAATCTTGGTTAAAATCTTTAGGGCTAGGACTCCAAAACAGTTTTGTTGTCTTTCACTTTTGCACTGAAGAAGGAAAGGAAAAAAAGAGAGAGAGAGAAATGGGCCAACTATCAGGACATACTGGCCCAGTAAACAATACTTGGAATTATGTTGAAATAAGGTTCAGTTTGAAAATATGCTGTACTTGAATGAAAACATGTGCTGCTCTGGCACATAATGTTAAGCCATGACCAACTATGGTTACTTCTTCTTATTTGTTTCTATATCTAAACCCATTTTAAGAATGTTTTTACATTACAAACCATACTTACATAGCCTGTTTTTTTAATCTAGAATATTTGCACCATAATTAACCATGATAGATCAGACTAAAGAAATTCTTTGTCCTTCCTTCTATTTAAAATATTTTATTTTCATTTCCATAACATATAATCACATGTATATTATTACATAGACAATATCATGTTGTAAGAGAGGACAATATACATATGCAATCATACTACTTTAAAATCAAACCTGGAATAGTTCCCCCCTCCCCCCCACAACCTACCCCCCCCCCGACTTCCCATAACCCATACACGGTATAGATATTTAACAACCACAGTCTAAGATATATTGATACAAAATGAAAGTAAGAAATTAATAACCTCTTTACATTGAACTTAGCTCCTCCTTACTAAATTAACTATAAACAGTTCAAATCATTCCTAGTCTTAAGCATACGCTATCTGGAATTTCTTAGTTCCATATTTATTTTGTATATAATCGATCCATTTTTTCCGGTCTTGTTTGTATCTCTCATTTGAATGGTCTTTAAGATATGCAGATATTTTCGCCATCTCAGCTAAATTTGTGACTTTCAGTGTCCATTCTTGGATTGTAGGCAAATCTTCCTTCTTCCAGTATTGCGCCACCAACAGTCTTGCTGCCGTTATTAAATGCAAGATCAGATTAACCTCTACCACTGTACAATCAGTAATTATACCTAACAAAAATAACTGAGGAGTAAATTTTATCCTTTTTTCAAAGAATATTTTGTATAATCCACTATATTTTTATCCAACATGCCTTAACCTTTTGTCCTTCCTTCTAGACAGTGGGTTTATTTTCAATTATTCCATCTCCCTTCCTTTAAAAGGTTTAGGAGATAGGATTACCTATCAGTTTTTAGATATGTACCTTTATTTTATTTTTTCCCTCCTGTTTGACCATCAGTTATCTTAATCCTATTAACGTGTTACATGTTTAAACAACTGAATTTGTAGGAATAAAACCTTTCTATTGGGCAGTTCTGGAAACACATTCAGAAACTGAGGAATACACTGCTCTAATCCTACAGGGAACATAATGCACCTTACTTAGGAATTTGCCCTGCTTACCAATTGTTTTCTGGATTCAATTCAAAATGTTGATTTTGGATTTGGATTTGGATTTTATTCAATTTGTAGGCTGCCCTATTCCCCGAAGGGACTCAGGGCGGCTGAACAAAGCCAAGGGAGGGGAAATTGCAAAAAGTGAGACAAAGACAAACAAACAATACAAACAGTTTAAAAGCACAACAGACACAGCAAATTCGAGTGGGGGGGGGAACTCAACCCCAGGCTTGCTGGGTCAGCCAGGTCTTCACGGACGTCCGGAAGGCCTGAAGGGTGGAGAGGGTCCGAATCTCCACGGGGAGCTCGTTCCAAAGGGCCGGGGCAGCCACAGAGAAGGCCCTCCTCCGAGTAGTCGCCAGCCGACATTGGCCGGCAGATGGAATACGGAGGAGGCCTAATCTGTGGGATCAAATGGGTCTGTGGGAGGTAATCGGCAGAAGGTGGTCTCTCAAGTACCCAGGTCCAATACCATGTAGGGCTTTATAAGTAATTTTGTTTTTTGGGATGACGTAAAGGATAACCTGTGGCTAGGTCATACTAAGAAATGACTGTTCCCACATCTGCTTCATGAGCTCAGATGCCATCAAAGGTGTAGGCCTGCTTAGAGTTCCTTTATATATAGATAGTTCTCGCCTTATGACCACAACTGAGTCCAACATTTCTGTTCCTGAGTCATTTGTTAAGTAAATTTTGCCCCATTTTATGACCTTTCTTGTCACAGTTGTTAAGTGAATCACTGCAGTTGTTAAAGTTAGTCGCATGGTTGTTAAGTGAATCAGGCTTCCCCATGGACTTTGCTTGTCAGAAAGTCACAAAAGGGGATCATGTGACCCCAGGACGCTGCATAGGTACATGCCAGTTGCCAAGCATCTCAATTTTGATCACGTGATTATGGGGATGCTGTAAGTGTGAAAAACGGTCTTTTTTTCAGTCCTGTTGTAACTTCAAATGGTCGCTAAATGAACTGCTGTAAGTCAAGGACTACCTGTACTACATTAATGTTGAGCTGTGGATGAAATAAGGCAAGCTTTCACTGTGACTGAATTTTCTCTAATATGCTGTCTTGTCAGTTTGGGAAAAACGGATCGCTTGTTGAGAAAGCTTTTGGAGTCTATTTTAATCTTGTCTGTTGCTGCTATTTTGCTACCTTGCCTTTGTTGTACCTTCAGTTCTCTAGCTTTTGTGAGACTCTGTCTTCTGAGCAAGTTGCTTAAGATACAAACAAACAAAAAAAAATCCAAAATGGGATTTGGAAGTTCATATAACAAGGAGACAAATCACAATGGAGTTCAGGGGAACACAGTTACATTTGGCTACATATATAATTTGGGGCCGTGACCCGTCAAAAGCGCGGTCCACAAAAGCGCGCTTGACGAAAGCGCGCATTTGACGTCATCACAGCGCAACGAAAAAAATTAAAAATTGAAATAAAAATAAAATTAAAGCAAGCCGATTCACATAAAGGTAAGGGTTAGGTTTAGGGTTAGGATTAGGGTTAGGTTAAGGGTTAGGGTTAGGTTTAGAGCGTTAGGGTTACGTTTAGGGTTAGGTGAAGGGTTAGCGTTAGGTTTAGCGTTAGGTTAAGGGTTAGGTTTAGGGTTAGATTTAGGGTTAGGTGAAGGGTTAGGTTTAGGGTTAGGTTTAGGGTTAGGTTTAGGGTTAGGTTTAGGGTTAGGTTTGGGGTTAGGTTTGGGGAGGTTAGGGTAAGGTTTTCGCTTTATTTTTACATTTATCGATCACAGCGCGATGTTTTCATTGCGCTATGATGACGTCACGTACGCGCTTTCGTCGAGCGCGCTTTTGTCTACCGCGGTTTTGTGGTGGAACCATTTGGGGCTAGAGTTCCATAGATCTCTTGAATAACATCTCTCTTGAAAGAGATAGGTATCATATAGATATAAAGAAAATACTATCCTATGAGCTGATGGGTGGGCAACTTTTTTTCCAGTCATGGATGGTGCCAAATTTTGACAGTCTCCATTTCCAATTTTGTCAACAGACTGGTGAAGGAGCGATATGCCCTGTATATGACATTCACTTAAATATGAGCCAGCAGTGTGCAGCGGCAGCCAAAAATGCTAATACATTCCTTGGTCATATAAACAGAGGCATAGAATCAAAATAATGTGACGTATTAGTACTGCTTTATAAAACCTTAGTAAGAACACACCTGGAATACTGCATCCAGTTTTGGTCAACAATTTACAAAAAAGATGTTGAGACTCTGGAAAAAGCAATTAAGAGCCGAGGTGGCGCAGTGGTTAGGGTGCAGTACTGCAGGCCACTTCAGCTGACTGTTATCTGCAGTTCAAGCGGTTCTAATCTCACCGGCTCAAGGTTGACTCAGCCTTCCATCCTTCCGAGGTGGGTGAAATGAGGACCCAGACTGTGGGGCCGATATGCTGATTCTGTAAACCGCTTAGAGAGGGCTGAAAGCCCTATGAAACGGTATATAAATCTAACTGCTATTGCTATTGCTATTGCTATTGCTATTGCTATTGCTATTGCTATTGCTATTGCTATTGCTAATTAAGATGATTAAAGACTTGGAGACTAAAACATATGAAGAATGGTTGCAGGAATTGGATATGGCCACAAGTCCAGAGAAAAGAAGGACTAAGGGGTGACACGATAGCAGTATTTCAGTATTTGAGGGGCTGCCTCAAAGAAGAAGGAGGCAACTTATTTTCCAAAGCACCGGAGGGTAGGACAATGGTTGAAAACTAATCAAAAAGAGAAGCAAACTGGAATTAAGGAGAAACTTCCTAATAGTGAGAATAATTAACCAGTAGTTGTGGGTGCTTCCAGAAGTTGTGGGTCTCCATCACTGGAGGTTTTTAAGAAGAGACTGGACAGACATTTGTCTGAAATGGTTTAGAGTCTCCTTCTTGAGCAGGGGGTTGGACTAGAAAACCACCAAAGTCCATTCCAGCTCTATTCTGACAATATCCTATATGTCCAGAAAAGTGCAATCTGTGGATTAGCTACTTCTTTACTAGCTGAAAATAATATTACACCTCAGATAACAATCTTATGCTCAATGAATCAATAGTTTATTGTTGCTGCCTGAGAAGAAAACATCGAGCCAAAAACAAACATAGCCAGTGCTGTTTATTTGGTCCCTCCAGAACACTTACCCTAATTATCTCAACTAGTATTAAAAAAATTTCCATTAACTCGAGTACCCTCTGAACAGTCCAAAATGCTTTTGGGGGGAAAAAACACCTCCCCCTTGCTTGGAAGCAAGGGTGTATGTGCTTCAAGGATAACATAAATATTACAGGAGATGCATTTATATTCTCAAACTAATCCAGATGCTATAAAATTACTCCTCCTCAGGTCAGTGAGGGGTTTAAAAAGCCTGTGGTATGTGCCAAATGGACTGTACTGAAGTGAACACGCCCTGGAATGTTTCAAAGGAAAAGAGGAAAGAGAGATAAACGTAGCCTTTCAGCCTTTAGTTCCATTGTAATAACTGCTGACTTTCTCAGTTCTTCTGAAGGCCACCCACCAGGTGACCTGAGGAGAGGATAAACAGCTTATTTTACAAAAAGGTGTTTCTTAAGCAAACGGGCTTGTGATTGATCGGGTTCAAGCTCAAGAACTTTTGCAAGTGGCTTATCCTGCGAGTGTGCCAGTTATGAGTATTAATAACTATCTTAACTCCATAAATCAAAGCCATGCATCCCGACATATGCCTACACCCATGCCGTTAATAATCTTGTTTACCTCAGGTGCTTTTATTAGGGATTTCTGAGGTTTACATCCAAAGTAGGAAAGTTGTGTGATGTCAGGAGGACACCCTCAGGGCACTGCCTTTTACTGCAAAGCTTCCCAATTGCAGCAAGAAGCAAAACAAACTTGCAGCTGTCCAGATTCTACAGCAAAACAAAACAAAACGATCTTCTCAAGGTTGCAAAACCAGATTAGGCCAATTCTGTTGATCTGGGTATTATTCTGTTACTGATTAAACATATGGACATCAAGAATGAAAGAAAAAAACAGAACGCTTTTTGACTGCTTAAGGAATGTATCAGATTATTATTATCAAGTAACTAAGTATATTCCACTGTGGAATAGCGGTCACTATTTTGACACTAGTGAAAATCTCTTTCCGTCCAATTTCCAGTAATTGATTCTAAGCCTGCCTCTGAAATTAGAATAGAATAGAATAACAGAGTTGGAAGGGACCTTGGAGGTCTTCTCGTCCAACCCCCTGCTTAGGCAGGAAACCCTACACCACTTCAGACAAATGGCTATCCAAACATCTTCTTAAAAACTTCCAGTGTTGGAGCATTCACAACTTCTGGAGGCAAGTTGTTCCACTGATTAATTGTTCTAACTGTCAGGATATTTCTCCTTAGTTCTAAGTTGCTTCTCTCCTTGATTACATAGTTTCCACCCTTCTTGTTCTACCCTCAGGTGCTTTGGAGAATAGCTTGACTCCCTCTTCTTTGTGGCAGCCCCTGATCTCTAGAGAGACCAGCTCTCCTCTGTTTTTTGCCCAATAGTCTTTTTAAGACCAGCTCTAATGTTAGATAAATTAAAAACCTCAAGTAGTAGACTAATGTTTTTCAACCTTGGCAACTTTAAGAGTCATGGACTTCCATTCCCCAGCCAGCATATCTGGGGAATTCTGGGAGTGGAAGTCCTCTTAAATTTGGCTAAGGATGAGAAACCCTGCAGTAGACCCTTGTGCGCCTTTGAGAGATTTTCCTAGAGAGGCAAATACCATAGAATTCTTCGTGATGGCTGCACTCACTCTTGCTACCTTTAGATGTAGGAAGACCCTTATCCTATTACCAGCCCAACTGACTTCAGTACAAGATTGATCAAAATAGGATTTTTCTTCCCTTTCTTCAGGAAAGAAATATGGTCAGTTGGCTTAGTCCCTATTTAATTTATCCATGCTAAGTTCTCTTGGACCTTCCAGGTTTCTTACTCCCCTGTGGTCTGCCTTATATGCCCTACAAATAATCATTGTCTCTATTAAGTGACATTCCAAAGTGAACTCTGTATCTCAACCACAAACTAGGCCAGGGGTCGGCAACCTTAAACACTCAAAGAGCCACAAAGGTCCTAAACAGAAGCCCCCCGTTCACTTCTGGAGCCGACTGGAAGTCCAGTTCCCCTACCATAGAGTCCCCTCCTAGCGCAATGTCCCTTTTTCCTCTACCTGTCCTAACCAAAAGTCCTATCAATTGTGGAACCAACCGATGACAAGGAGCTGCAGCAGCAGAAGGTTGTTAGAGCAACATGCAGCTCCAGAGCCATGGGTTGCTGACTCCTGCGCTAGGCCAACTCATTTTGACTGACCATCTTGGTATGAATTGAAAAGATGAGCTAAAACAGTAAAAACCATCATTGGTTAATTTATTTGTGATTTACTAAGCTATTACGGAAACTCTCCGGGCGGAGTGGGCTAGTCAGCTTCTCAGCCTAATCAACCTCCCAGGGCTGTTGTGAGAAGAAAAAAACCCCCTAGGAAACAGAATATTGTGTGCACTGTTTTGACCCCCTGGTGGGAAATAGTATATAAATTTAAGAAAGAAAGAAAAATAATAACCATCAGTTTGCTAAGTATATAATAAGGAAAGAGCTTGCAGGATGCTTGGCTGAAATTGAAATATAAGATGCCATCCCCCATTATTTTGAGCTGGGAAATCAAAACAAAACAAGTAGTATAAGGCCTCAAGTATGCAAGTCTCAGTTAAAAAACAAACTACCTTAGTTCCCCTTGATACAAAACCCACCCACATGTGTGATGGGGTCCTGGTGCGTTGTGTTTTTGACCCCCACCAATACTAAACATGCTTCTTGGCCACAAAAAACCTGACCACTGCTCTCCCTATGCCTTTCACGTTCCCAGGGGCTTAAATATAGAGGTGGCCATGGTGGCAGCCTCTAAGTGTTCATAGTCCTAAGTGGCATCACATCTGAAATGAGCAATTAAAGTGACCTTTCTCCTCCGATTTGGTCCAGAGCTATTTTAATTTTAATTGAATATAGTGATAAATGTTAGAGACTGTTCCAGAATCCGGAGCTCAACGTGTGGTATTTCATCATAAGACAGTATCCAGATTTTTTAAAAAAATTAAAGCTTAAGAATTGCTAATGAGGCAAATGTTTGGGTTTTTTCTGGAATATGATGATGAGGGTAAGATTGATGCAATATAGATGAAGTGATATGGTATCAAGCTACCAACTCTATTCCTTTCACATTTTTAATTGGGATTTGTGACTTGTTTGGCATCTCACCTGGGATCAATAGATAGGACAATCATTCTTCATCATTTTCTCCTGGCTATGGCTAATACTAATTATCCTGGAGAACCACATAATGAATTCACAATTGACTTTAGTTGTGTTCAACCTGAAGGTGAGGTTGGATCAGGGGTGAAATGCTACCAGTTCAGACCAGTTAACCCAAACTGTAGTAAAAAATATTACTGGTTCAGGCAAACTGGTATTTCCGACGATCAGCTGTGACATGCGATTTATATTAGCTAGAATCGTTGAAATTTCTGCTTTCTAGCTAATTTAAATCATGTGGCACAGTGGATCCCCCCCCTCCTCCTGTTCTACTTACCTTTGCAGGCACGCTTGGTAGCAGGCTCCGCCTACCCACCTGGACATCATCACATCCCGTTTTTGATGTCTCCGCATGAACGGAAGATCCTGCGCATGCGCGCGCACACATTTGCGAACCAGTAGCGAAGGTAAGTTGATTTCACCCCTGGGTTGGATGAGGGTTTTTTTTTTTTTCATTTCTTTCAGGAACTGTATTGCAATTGTTGCCATGTGAATTGCAATTAGAATCTCAGCAGCAGTGCTGTTTTTTAGTACAATTGCTGTTTAGATTCTGTACTACGTGAGATTTCAGTTTTAATTTAATTTAAATCCCCCTTCTTTTGGTTATCTGAGTTCCCTCTTCTACATTTTTTCTTCCACATACTGGATCCTGATTTTTAAAGACAAATCAAACAAACAAATCAAACAAGAGTGCTGAGCCATAAATTAATCCCTCAGGGTAAAATGTGTTCTCCAGCAACACTTTTTCACTGAGACAATTTTTGTAAAAATGGAAAGAAAAAAAAAACAAAAACCCAAGGAATACATTTAATGCTATAAAAAGTTACTTATATTTAATATCTCTAATATTGCAGAGTTGAATAAAAGTTGAACAGAAAGCTTAAACTTCTTTTTCTATTTTTCAGTTCACGTTCTATCTCTACTGAACTGTTTAGGCTTAAAGCAATTTTCACAGCCAAGTACAATTTTAATTTAACACCATTCTCTTCTGATAAGCAAAACGGCTTTTCTAAACCATGCTAAAGTGCGCCATCTTGTGGTCAAATAAAAATTGCTATAATATGTTCATTCTGCAGAGTGAAGGACTTTCTTGCATTTTGAGAAATTCAACTGAATAATTTTAGTTTTGTTTAGTTTACTTTATTGTCATTGCACATCGTACAACGAAATTAAATGCCATCTTAAGTGCACATTATAACTATAAAAATAAAAACACAAACACACATAATGTCAATAAATGTACGTGTAGGTAATGAATTGTATTTTATGGTAGGTAATAGTAAAAGAGTTCTAAATCCTTGTAATTCCTTTGAGTACGGAAGAGCAAAACAATGTTGCACTGGTGGCTTCTTTAAATAAAGTGCAGTTTAACATGGGGAAAAAACCCTGCAATTTTTCAAAACCTAGTCTAGGAATAGAATGAACCCCCAAATAAAACATAGGTTGGATCACCTCCAGATTCTGTATATCATGATCTATTAGGACAACAACTTGGCTTGTGTTACTAAATGACTCAATGGCCATAAACGTCAAGGAAGTTCTTGAGTCAAGGAATTTGTGTTAGATAGAGCAGTACATGCCTGCCTGTATATGCTCAGACAGAGCCCCATTTAATTCAGTCTTGCTGTAAGCATATATCATCTTTCAGCCTAATGCTTTTGGGGTGAATTCCAAGTCAGATCTGAAAAGGAAAACTGCTGTCACAATTATTTCTTACCTCTGTTAATGAGCTTTAACTATTTTCAAAGTCTATTCCAAACACAGCTGCAAACATTGATTTTTTTCTCTTATCTATCCATACCACCCAGGACTGGATTCTTTCAGTATATAATTTAAATCCTATTCCATCAGTTCCAAGCTTTGTCTTTCATCTCCTCAATTCATCAAATGTCTTCTGTTATGTTTCCCTTCTCTGTGGTCTTCCTTTAACTTTCTTTTTTTTAAAAAAAAAAAGTGTGCCTATTATTTAGGCATTTCTTCCCCTCCTTTTAACCCCATACCAGGCTTCAAAGCATCTAATAAAGAATGAAGCATTAAAATCAGCAAAGAGCATTTATAAAAACAGCAGACATGAAAAGGGTTAGGAGCTATTTTATTCTTCTTGTCTGTTAGCAATTTCTTGCTTCTTTCAAGCTCCTGATAAATTTACCTCATTAAATACGCATAGATGGCAGCTATTTTTACAGACATCCTTACCAGTGGTGGGATTTACTTACCTTTCCTACCGGTTCGCAAATGTGAGCGCACGTGCCGTATCTGTACATGTGCACTGCCTTCTGCGCATGAGCAATGCTCGCGCATTACATCAGAGTGGGTGGGTGGAGCCTCCCGCAGCTGCCGCTACCAGTTCGCCTGAACTGGAGACAACCAGCTGAATACCAACTCTGATCCTTACCCATGGTTAAGTTAAGGATGGTTTCTCAGTAAAGCTAATTTTCTGGGCTTCTATGTCACACTGAACTAACCTAACTACATAAGACATTAAACCAAAATATGGAGGGCCAGCTTATGATTCAATATATTGTAAGAGCACAAAGTGTTGGGTTATACTTTGACTGAGGAGCCTGGCTGAAAAATGATCTGGACAAATATAGGAATTCATTTTCCACATCCTTTGATACAGGTAGTCCTCAACTTACAACCATTCATTTAGTGACCATTTGAAGTTACAATCGTGCTTTAAAAAATGACTTACGACCATGTTTCACACTCACAATTGTTGTAGCAACGCCATGGTCACATGATCAAAATTGAGATGCTTGGCAACTGGCATGTACTTATGCAGTGTCCTGGGGTCATGTGATTACCTTTCGTGACTTTCTGACAAGCAAAGTCCATGGGGAAGCCCGATTCACTTAACAACCGTGCTACTAACTTAACAACTGCAGAGATCCACTTAACAACTGTGGCAAAGAAGATCATAACATGGGGCAAAATGTCTTAACAAAATGTCTCACTTAGCAACATACATTTTGGGCTCAACTGTGGTCGTAAGTCAAGGACTACCTGTATGGTATTTGACCATCAGAGTCTATATTAAGTAAGCTCTTCTGCAAGCATTTTACTTCTTTGTTTCTTAGAGTAGTAATACCTACTGAGAAAATGTTAGGTGCACTGAAGAGTAATTAAACAGAGGGTGGTGTTGGCTAGGAGGAAAACCTTGTTGAACAAGCTTGCATTTATCAGATCTAGCTGTGCCTCTGTAAATAGGGACTATTAAATTACTGATAATTGCCAACTCTTTTTCCTTGAACATCACACAGCTTGGCTCCTACTACTACTTTTTAAAAGCAGCCTTTTAAAATTTTTTTTAAAAAATCCATCTAACTTTTGATAGCCTCTCTCTTCCAGAAAGCCAATCCTGCCTATGAGTCATGGATTAATGGTCTGTTAGGAACGTAACAGTGGTGGGTTGCAGACGTTACACCCGGGTACGGGCATACCAGTGCCTGCTGGGAGCAACAGGTACCGTTCCGGTACGGTGCTCTGGAGGGCCCACCCACCCACCCGTCCTCCTTACCTGTATTTGCGCTCTTTGGTGCTTCTGCGCACGGAGCGTATGGCGCCTGCATGATGTTCCACCGAGCAGCTGGAGCATTGCGGAGGCATCGCAGGAGGTACAGATGCATGCGCGTGCTGCGTGTGTGCGTGTACTGTGCGTGTGTGCATGCTGCACGCGTGCTGTGCGCATTCATGTGGTGGACGCCGGGCCCCATTGCACCGTACCGGTTGCAACGGGATCCAGAACGCACCACTGGAACATAACAATGCTGTACACCCTGTTGGAGCAGGGCTAGGAAGGACCAGAGCAAAGGGATAAACTGGTCAGCCACCCCCAACAGACGAGTCCCTATTCATAGGTGAAAGAGGTCTGTTCAATCCAGCTGAGGGGTCTTTGGTGCTCTCTGAATTTGGTTGCACACCTTTCATTACTCAAACTAGGTAACACCATCAGTGCTAGCTCAACCAAGCTCAGAGAATACCAAAGACGTCTCATTTCAACCTTGAGTTACAAATATTCTCCTTTATTGGTTAAATCCAGCTTGCAGATGTATCTTTTTTTAAAGCAGTTACTAAATATTCCATGCAGATATGAAAAGAAAAATTAATTTAAAAACCAATATGTACCAGCTAAGAGTAGATCATCCTGTCAGTTCACACTGTATTAATTAAGCAAGTGTCACTGTGGTTCCCATGGGAGAAAATGAGAAAGAAATATAGAACATTGATATGTTGGTAAAAAAAATAAAAAATAAAAAACTTGGGGAGAAAAAGGAATATAGAAGACAAATTCCCACTGCCTCTGTATTATAAAGCTGGCATTTGCAGAAGAGTGCCCAAAGGAAGCACAAATTACAAAATCCAACTTGGAGTAATTGGATTCTTGCCTTGTCTCAAACCAAATCAATAGCAATAGCACTCAGACTTATATACTGCTTCACAGTGCTTTGCTGTGCTCTCTAAGCGGTTTACAGAGTCAGCCTATTGCCCCCAACAATCTAGATCTTCATTTTACCCACCTCAGCAGGATGGAAGGCTGAGTCAACCTTGAACCTGGTGAGATTCAAACTGCCAAATTGCAGTCAGCCAGCAGTCAGCAGAAGTAGCCTGCAGTACTGCAGTCTAATCACTGTGCCATCACAGCTCTTAAAATCATGGCCTTTTCCTGAAAGACAATAAGCTCAAAATGCCCAAGGAGCTGCTGATACAGTTCTACAGAGGAATTATTGAGTCTGTCATCTGCACCTCCATAACTGTCTGGTTTGGTTCTGCAACCCAACAAGACAGACACAGACTTCAGAGGGTAATCAGAACTGCAGAAAAAACCTGTCTTCAATTGAGGGCCTATACACTGCACAAGTCAAAAAGAGGGATGTGAAAATATTTACAATAGCAATAGCAATAGCAGTTAGACTTATATACCGCTTCATAGGGCTTTCAGCCCTCTCTAAGCGGTTTACAGAGTCAGCATATTGCCCCCAACAACAATCCGGGTCCTCATTTTACCCACCTCGGAAGGATGGAAGGCTGAGTCAACCCTGAGCCGGTGAGATTTGAACAGCCGAACCGCAGAACTGCAGTCAGCTGAAGTAGCCTGCAGTGCTGCATTTAACCACTGCGCCACCTCGGCTCTACAGACCCATCGCATCCTGGACATAATTTTTTTCAACTCCTACCTTCAAAACGGTGCTATAGAGCACTGTACACCAAGACAACTAGACACAAGAACAGTTTTTTTCCAGAACGCCATCACTCTGCTAAACAAATAATTCTCTCACCCGTGTCCAACCATTCACTAAGGCTGCATTACAACTAATGTTAGTCGTCTCATCGTTTCTATCACCCATCTCCTCCCATTTATGACTGCAGGAATATAATTTTGTCGTTTGTATCCTTACAATTTATATTGATATTGCTTGTTTCTTGATTGCTTATTTGTACCCTATGACTGTCATTAAGTGTTGTGCCTTATGGTTCTTGACAAATGTATCTTGTCTTTTTATGTTCACTGAGAGCATATGCACCAAAGACATATTTCTTGTGTGTCCAATCACACTTGGCCAATAAAGAATTCTATTCTATTCTATTCTATTCTATTCCTAGGAAAAAAGGAACAACTGTTGTGATTAGAACTTTCTTAAAGATAATGATTATGCAACCACCCCAAAAGACAATTATCTTGGATTACAGGCCATATTTCAACAAAGAGTTCCTGACTTTTTTGAATGAGGCACATTACTTAGATCCATTCATAAATGTTGGATTTTGTTTTAATCATAATGTACTGCCTTCCTCCTGCACTTGATGACTGATGCTTCCTGCCTCTGCTCTTTTTCAATCAGCCTTTACCAAGTATGATTCAAAACTGTGACGCTTTCATCTAAACAGCTTGAGCATTCCTCCTGCATGTATCTGGATTGTCTCCAGAATCGAGGCTCTATGGCAGGACTTCTAGTAATGACGAAGAGATTCTTCTAGAAACATCCAACCACCACCATGCTGGCAAAACAGCAATAAAAACAAGGTCTACATTGCCTCCACAATGTGTGAATCACTAGCAAGGATATGGACCAGGTTTTTGTGCTTCTCACTATTGGCAAGCTGGTGTCATTTTCTATTTCAGTGCCTCAACCGTCTTTTAGACAACTGGTGACTATTGCTATTAATGTCTTTAGAGCGGTGGTGGCACAGTGGTTAGAATGCAGTATTGCAGGCTAACTCTGCCAACTGCCAGTAGTTCAATCTTGACAGGCTAAGGGTTGACTCAGCCTTCTATCCTGCCGAGGTCCGTAAAATGAGGATTCAGATTGTTGGGGGCAATATGCTGACTTTGTAAACCACTTAGAGAGGGATGTAAAGCACTGTGGAGGGGTATGTAAGTCTAAATGTTATTCCTTTAGTGTTGGACATATCATCTCCACCTACCAACTTGTTTTTTTCCATGATGTAGTATAGGAGAAGGATCACCTAGTGTCCTACTTTTTGCCTTTATTCTTTGTCTGCTGTGTATTTAAAAGGGTTAAAGTTGGCATAACCAAAGGCCCTTCAGTATTATTTCCAGTGGTTCTGGAAAGTTCTGTGCCTTTTGATAGATATAGATTGATCATATTAACTCCTCAACTTTTTAATATTTTTGCTTTGCTGTCCACCTCTTTCCTTGGTTTTTTCCTGTTGTGCCAAGTAACTGATTTTGAGGTTTATAAATAATAAATAAACAAACTATATTTTCTGCTAGCTGAGTTGAATAGCATCTATGCTTGCTCTGATTGAAAGTAGAGATTCACTGGGAGCACTCTGGATGCAAATTAAACTGGAAACTGCCCATAGAGATTTTCCATCACTTAGATCTCTGCAATGGCAGAGAATGTTTTTTTTTCATTTGTTCAGGCCTTTTAGACCTTTTTGAGTTTTAGACTTTTTCCTTATCATTCTGCTGAGTTCCTTTGTTAACAGATTATTCTTCAAAAGAATGTGTGGATTCTTAATTTTTTAAAGTCCTTGAAGTTAAGATGTTTCTGTTCACAAATGGTAACAGAATTCAAGTACCATTCAAAAATGGTACTTAGACATTTAATAAATTTTATGATTCATATTTCATATTTTTAACCACCCATTGGAGAGGGGCTCCAGGTGGTGAGGGGAGCCTGTACTGTACAATAAATACATTTTTAAATTAATGATATTTTTTTATATAATGTTCATTATCTACGCTTTGATATAGTTCATGCCCAGAGGTGGGTTGCTCCCAGTTCGGCCTGGTTCAGCCAAACTGGGAGTGAAATTCAGGCTGGGTCACAGAACCTGCAGCAACCAAGGCCTACCATGCCCTGGAATTGCTTCCCTCGCTGCCGCTGGGCCGCCACCATTTTGGTATTTAGCAACTACACATGTGCAGTTCACTGTAAATTGTTCTGCGCATGCGCAAAGAGCAATTTACATTGAACAGCGCACACATGTACAGCGCACATCCGGCATGCGAGCGAGTTGCGAACCGGTAGTAAAAGCGGCAGCAACCCACCCTTGATCATGCCATAGTTTATTACTAAAGCTACAAAGCCTTAAGCTGTGTTTACAAACCACAGTGGTTGGGTTATGCAATGTGCTAAGGCAAAACCCAGCAAACCACAGTACATCTTTGCCCAATATGGATGAACTCAGAAGTGCACATCAGTCTATAAACCCAACTACCTTTTCTTTCCTACTCAGATGTAGAAAAATATTGTCACCTGTGCTTAGGTGCCTGAATATAATTATGTAACTTTATCGGTCTTTGTGAGGCTGTTTGGATGAGTTATCAAAGTTTAAGACAGTCTTCCTGCTCTCCAGAAGCCACTTTAATCAGCTGCTAATATTGGTCATTTTTGTGATATGGGGGAGTAGCAGAAGAGAGGGGAGGAAATGAATGCTTTGGAACCAATGCTCTAGGCAGAAGGGAATTCATTTATTTAAAACTGAAGTCATAGGAAACACTCCCACCCACTGATGAGTCTAATCAGAAAAAAAGAGAAAAACACCAGAAAGAAGGTTGTATGGCTTGAACGCCTCCATTCGTACTGTATGTATTATTCCACTGCTACAACCAGCCAGCCACCTACAAACAGCCTAACGTATCTCAGTGGCTGGTGGCAACCATAGCAACTATTAGTTTAGGTATCAGTTTTTGTTCTCTGATTTCATCACCGTCAAATGGCTTAAAGGCAGTACCCATTCCTCATTTAAGATGTGTGTGCCTCACCTTGCTAAAAGCAGGAGGGAGGGAATGGCATCCAGTGGTCAGTCGCAGATCTGATCAAAAGCATTAGACCTCCGTTTCTGAGGTCTGGAGCCATAATAAAATGGCAACAGGTAGACAAAAAGTGAAACATAATTTGAATGATTAAAAATGTTCCATATTGTCTGTCTGTCTCTCTCCCTCTCCCACCCTCCCTCTCCCTCTCCTTCTCTCCCTCTCTCTATGCTTGTGTGTGTTTGTGTGTATATCTTTCTCTTTCTGTCTCTCTCACACACACAGGGAGATACCTGCTTCAGATTTTCGGACAAACACTTTTTCTGACTCCCACACCAGTTCTTGTCCCTCGGTTGACACTGCTTTCTTGATACACATGATTGCCATATTTTTTGGAGTATAAGACATACTGGAGTATAAGACCCACTAAGATTTTGAAGAGGTAAATTTTTTTTAAAAAGTTTTTGCCCTCTGCAAACCTCCCCAAAATGCCAGTTTTTCATGAAAACGGGCCTGTTTTTTCCCCAAAAAAGGGCATGTATAGCCCTTAGGAGGCTTGTAGAGGGCTGCTGAGGGGTGACCCCCGCAAAAGGAAGCAAAAAACGGTACATTTTTTGCAAAAATTGGCTCATTTTTTTGTCCCAAAAGGGGCATGGATAGCCCTTAGGAAGCTTATAGAGTCCTCTTGGGGGCTGGGTGTTTGTGTGAAAATTGAACAAAAAAAGGCCCTTTTTTGCTCATTTCTGCCCTCCCCACCCCCCAGGAGCTCTCTAAAAGCCTCCTAAAAGCTATGCACGGCCATTTTGGTGAAGGGGGCGGGGTTTTGGGAGGCAAAAAATGCTGCATTCAGTATATAAGATGCACCCAGATTTTCAGCCTCTTTTTTGAGGGAAAAAGGTGCGTCTTATTCTCTGAATAATAGTCTAGAGCAAGACACTTGTATGAAATAGTCCTATATTGCTGAATGTATATTTGTATAGATGGCTACACGAGCATTTCCATCCTCTCTGTTAGTAAAAACCACAAATGCTGGAAGGCCAGGATTGTTAAATGAGTTGTTCCTGATTTATTCAGTAGTTGTACTAGGAGGAGGAGGGTCAGCAAATATTTGACAAATGAATTTTGTCTGGTTCACACTTCTTCTTTGCCTCCCTGTTATTATCCTGTGGAAACCTAATCACTCATGAAACCATACTGGACAAGGCCTCCTGTGCTTAAACAAATTGTCACCTTTTCTCTTTTTTTGTATTTTTGGGTCACTGTTGACTCCTGGCAACTGCTTGGGCAAGTCTCTGAAGTTTCTTTGTCAGGGATTTTCAGAAGTGCTTTGCCATTGCCTCCTTCCTAGGGCTGAGAGATAGTGACTGGCTCAAGGTCACCCAGCTGGATCACGCAGGACAAGAACTCACCATCTTCCAGTTTCTAGCCTGCTGCCTTGACCATTATATTAAACTAGCTCTTAAATTATTGTTTCAAATTATTGAAGGTATTTTTGTTTTAAAAAACCCTTCAAATCTCTTTAGAATGTGTACTTTATAATATGGGGACTGGATTTGCTACATTGCTAGAACTGCTTGGGATGCTCTCTCAACCATGAAGAAAAGATGCTAATAGAGAAAGATAAACCCATTTTTGTTTTACAGAGATTTACATTCCTGGAAAAGCCACTAGGGAAAAAGATAGAGGGACCTTTTCATTCACATAGAATAAAAGCCAAGGATTTCTTAAAGATAAGAGAATGTGCCCTCAGGTATCCTGGAGACCCAAGATGAAAGGCTGCCACACTGCTTATCAGTTCCAGGAGCATATCCCCATATCATGCCAGTCAGAAGACAATCTTAACAACTTTAAGACCCATTGATGGCTTCAACTCCCAGAATGAGGGAGTTGAAGTCCACAAGCGTTAAAGTTGCCAAGTTTGGGAACTCCTCTTTTAGAACATGGAGCTCAGGGACAGGAGATGGTCCTGTCCCAAGAAAGAATTAATGTGTCTTTGGTCACTTTTTGTATCTTTGTGAAAACTTTCCCTCCCCAATAAATGCTTCTTGACGATTTAGCAGCAAATAGTTGCCCATTCTTGATTTGGGCATTGCAAAGTTCTGCTGAAGCTTCTCTCAGAAGAGCATCAGTTTAGGAATGTATCCTAAAATGAACTTTAAATGTATTTTTATAAAATGGTGAAAGCTAACCAGTGCTGGAATTCTCTGCAAGAGACTCATGTAAGAAATAATGAACTGTGAAGTGGTACTTTGTCTTCTGACTCAGCATTGCTTTGGAATTTGGAAGCATCATTTTTGGATAAAAAATAGGATTCAGTTCCTGACCATCTGTGGCTATTTAATATTCCATGTTGTTTTTGAGTAATGAGAGATAGCTTAGCAAAATGCCAGTATGTTTAATTATTAGCTTCCTGCCTACTTAAAACTTGCAGACCCTTTAATGCAAGTTGAATTACGCTTGAGTTGTAATGTACCGTGCAGGGTAAACACTTTAGGAATGTTTCTTTCACAGCAAGAAATGATATGTGATTAAAATAATTATTAAAGTAGCCATTGGTGTTGTTTAATGGGAAATTAGTTTAAGGAACGGATACTTCTGGGTGGGTAGCCCTAACGCTTCCAGCTAAAAAAGATACAAGCTGGTATTTGGGGATTTGTTTTTCTAAAGTAAATGGCTCATCTATTTATTTATTTCAAGGGACGCGGTGGCTCAGTGGCTAAGATGCTGAGATTGCTGATCAGAAAGGTTGGCAGTTTGGCAGTTCGAATCCCTAGCACCGCGTAGTGGAGTGAACTACCATTACTTGTCCCAGCTTCTGCCAACCTAGCAGTTCGAAAGCATGTAATAATGCAAGTAGAAAAATAGGAACCACCTTTGGTGGGAAGGTAACAGCATTCTGTGCTCCTTCGGCATTGAATCATGCTGGCCACATGACCAGAGATGTCTTCGGACAGCGCTGGCTCTTCGGCTTTGAAACGGAGATGAGCACCGCCCCTAGCGTTTGGAACAACTAGTAAATATGTGCGAGGGGAACCTTTACCTTTATTTATTTATTATTAGATTACATTACATGTGCTTTGAATTTAATACTAAGTGACAATTGCCTGCATTAATATAAAACATAATTCAAGGTTTAGGACTGGTTCTGTAGCACAATCCCCAAATGGTTTGGGGATTTGCAGACCAGTGCTACATGTGTGCAGGAGGAACTTTTTTGCCTTCAAATGCAACACTGTACACAGTCCAAAAAGCACTACAAAATGAAATGTCTATGTAGCCCATTTTGCAAATATGGTTGCTGTACATTCCACACGCACACACAGAGACACATACCACCTCCGAAAATGATGATTGGTGTAAGCTGTACTGAAGCATTATTATCTCGTATTAATTTATTAGCCTGTGTAAGCTTAGAGGACATGCTGGCTGGCGAATTTTGAGAGTTGAAATCCGCCCATCTTCAAGCTGCCAAGGTTGAGAAACATGGAGCTAGGACCAAAATTCATTCCCTGCCCTCCAAGTAACATGCAGTTTAAACAAAAACAACAGTATCCAGTTTTCAGCCCATTTGTCTCATGATATAAACCAGCTTCTTCCCTTGCTTTGTGAGATTTGGGGCACTATTTTATTTTAAAATTCTTTTTAGCCGTATTCCTGCATGCCATTTGTGTAAATCCTTTCTAAAAAAAACAACCTTGTGAAAAGTCAAGATAACTACTGAAATGTTAACTCTAATGTGAGATTTTTTAGAAAAAAATGGCAAAATACTTTGATACCTCACCTTCTATCAGTACATGGCATTTTTTCAGTTTGTTATATTAATTTACTAACTTAAAAAAACTCTATAATGTGGGGAAATAAAGCATCCCAATGTTGTTAGGTTTGCTGTTCTTGAACAGTGTGAAAAGTCTGCATGTCCAGAGTTTGCATAGCCACAAGTATGGGACATACATACTTACATATTTGTATAGGACATACCTGTATAAACCAGAAACAGACTTGGCATCACGATCTCTTGATTTTGTTAAAATCTTGGCTAGTTGCTACGTCCCTTGGGGAGAGGCCAGATGGGAGCCAGCAGGCAGCCTTATCACACTGTGTTGACAGAGTTAATGTCCTGACATTAATTGATCCCCTCTTCCTCAATTCTAGTGGATAACTCTTGGTTATACGCTTATTAGGCAGCTTACTTATGTTATGACAGTAATGAATGCTCCACAGAGGCATCTAAAAGGTCAAATTGAAGACAGATCACTCTAGGGAGCTTCGTACCATGTGGTTGCTCAAACCTGATGCCACATAATCAAATCAGGTGTTTTACTCAATTGAAACCATTCAGCCTAATCTTATATACAATATGTTTAATCAGAAGAATTGGAATTTGGCTTAGTTTGAAGTATTCACAATATTTGCTTTTATGAACTTGTGTCTGGGGAAGGCCTGTATGCATGTATCTATGTAGGGGTATGTGTGTGTGTGTGTGTGTGTGTGTGTGTGTGTGTATTTGAAGGATCAAATCTGTGTTTGCTACCTGAAAAGCTCCAAAATAATCTCTTTGATATAATCACATAATACTAAAAGTAATGGTAGCTGAGTAAGAGAATGTGTAAGTAAAAGAAAAGTCAAAGTCAAAGAAAAATAAAAATACTAAAAATAATGGTAGCTGAGTAAGAAAATTTGACCTTGAAAATAGAACATTGGGTTTTGTTTTATTTATTTTTCACATTATTTGATCGATGATCTCTGGAGAGCCAGGGATGGAGGTCATGCCTCCATCCTGGTACTCCTTGACCTCTCTGCGGCTTTCGATACTATTGACCATGGTATCCTTCTGCGACGACTGCGGGAGGTGGGGGTGGGAGGCACTGTTTTACGGTGGTTCTCCTCTTACCTCTCGGACAGGTCACAGTCGGTGTTGGTCGGAGGGCAGAGATCGACCCCTAGGCCCCTAACGTATGGGGTGCCACAGGGTTCGGTCCTGTCCCCCCTCCTCTTTAATATCTACATGAAACCGCTGGGTGAGATCATTCGACGGCACGGGATAAAATACCACCAGTATGCGGACGATACACAGCTGTATCTGTCCGCCCCGTGCCAACTCAATGAAGCGATTGACGTGATGTGCCAGGGCCTCGAGGCTGTTAGGGACTGGATGGGGGCTAACAAGCTTGTACTCAATCCAGATAAGACCGAGTGGCTGCTGTGCTTCCCTCCTACTAATTGGCCAAGTGTTCCATCTCTCAGGCTGGGGGGTCAAACAGTACGCCCCTCAGACAGGGTCCGCAACTTGGGAGTCCTCCTGGATCCACAGCTGACTTTTGAACACCATTTGTCAGCTGTGACCAGGGGGGCATTTGCCCAGGTTCGCCTGGTCCACCAGTTGCGTCCCTACCTGAACCGGGAGGCTCTCACAACAGTCACTCGTGCCCTTGTGACCTCCAGACTGGATTACTGCAACGTGCTCT
The DNA here is from genome assembly GCF_051295495.1 of Thamnophis sirtalis. Lineage (NCBI taxonomy): Eukaryota > Metazoa > Chordata > Lepidosauria > Squamata > Natricidae > Thamnophis > Thamnophis sirtalis. Next base: position 31,899,020 of record NW_028261381.1, read on the forward strand.
ACATGGGGCAGCCCTTGAAGAGTATTCGGTGACTCCAGCTTGTCCAGAATGCAGCCGCGCGAGCGATTGTGGGTGCGCCTCGGTTCACCCACATAACACCTATCCTCCGCGAGCTGCACTGGCTACCTGTTGATCTCCGGGCACGCTTCAAGGTGCTAGTTGTCACCTACAAAGCCCTTCATGGTATTGGACCTCGGTACTTGAGAGACCGCCTACTGCCAATTACCTCCACTAGACCAATTAGATCCCACAGACTAGGCCTCCTCCGAATTCCATCAGCCGGCCAGTGCCGACTGGCGACTACCCGGAGGAGAGCCTTCTCTGTGGCTGCTCCGACCCTCTGGAATGAACTCCCCGTGGAGATTCGTACCCTCACCACCCTCCAGGCCTTCCGCATAGCCCTTAAAACCTGGCTGTTCCGACAGGCCTGGGGCTAAAGACTTGCTGCCCCACTCGAATGGTATGATTGTTGTGCTTTTAACTATGTATGGTTTTTTATGTTTTTTGTAACTCTGTTTGTATTTCCCCTCCCTTTTGAGTTGTAAGCCGCCCTGAGTCCCTTCAGGGAAAAGGGCGGCATACAAATAAATTCAAATTCAAAATTCAAATTCAAATTATTTGATCTACAAATGTTCTTTCAATCCTTGGCTGTAAACTTAATAAATAAAGGAGCCACAAGACAAAAATATAATTGCCATAACACTGATTATTCTCATTTACCATGGGAGTTTTAATTGTTGATTTACTATTGTAAATCTGCTGGAAATCGTAGGCAGATTTAGGGTTAAACAAATGGAATCATTAAATAATCAGTAAACAAATTTTAGTCAGACACAGGCCCTTCCCTTCTACCCACAATCAAAAGAGCCTTTGTAGTTCTTAGTCAGCTGGAATTTACTTTTTAAAAAAAATTACGGTACGGTGCTGTCCAAACTTTTGTCTGCATACTTTCAGAGTGAAAAGCAAACAGGAGGAGTGGAGATATTTCTACAAGCTACTCCTTCACTGCACCTTACTTTCCTGGAGAACAATATATAGCTTAACTGTAAAACTGACATCTAGACTACAGTTAAGGCCTGTTACTGTAAAGCAAATCATACAAGCAAACTGTGGTTAACAGTAATTTCACCTATGGGCTTGTCTCAGGTAATGCAATAAGCACAGTCCTGAAATTTTGTTTGACATGTATAAGGCTGACTGACTTTACTGTGACTCTGGATGGCAGACATAATTAAAACAATTTAAAAATAACAAATAAAAGAACAACAGACATCCAGGAAAACACACACACACACAAGATGTGAAAAAACCCACACAGAAGGCCTGGGGGAAGAACCAGGATTTACAAGTTCTTTGGAGTAAGATCAGGACGCGAGCCAAATACATTGCAGGGATGATGTTTGATCCAGAGATCATGCAGTCAACAAAAAAGTTCTATTTCCTGGGTCCCATTAGATGATCATCATTTTAACCAACAGCATCATCACTATTGACAAACTACCAAATGGCTCTATATTATCTGCTGTTGTCCCTTGTCTTGCCAAGGGCGCTCAACACAAACACCAGGCCTCCGGAGCCTGGGGGAGGCAGTTTTCAGCCTCCCAGAGGCTGGAGGAAAGCCTCTGGAGCCTGGGGAAGGTGAAAACAGCCCCCCCCCCCGCCATGGTGCAGGAGGCCAACTAGGCCACACCCACCCAGCAACCGAGCAAAGAACCAGTTGCTGAAATTTTTGAAGCCCATCCCTGACATGCACCCTTTATTTTAAGTTTCTCAAGAAAGCTTATAGGGCTGTTTTGGAGTCCAAAGATACTCTGGGAAATAAGGCTGGTACTTGATTTGGTTTGTCAGGTACTCAGTTTTTTAAAAAAAAAAATGTAAAAAAGGAGGAAGAGGAGGGAATATGCTGAGTACCAAGAGCAATACACATCAGGTCTTGGAATTCCTACACAGCGCATCAGGATGCTAAGATTGAATTAATATTAGATACTACATTGTGCTTGTCTATATGTCACCAGTATGGTGTCCTTTTGCCTTTGTTAAATATGCTGATGCAGCCAGGCTACATAACTGAGAGATATTTATTGCAATTAAAATAACAATTCATCAAGTTAGCCACACAGTTACTCAGAGGTTGGCTCTTTCAGCAGAGTTCTTGGCTTATGATAGTAAGATTATTCTGCTGTGCTGACTTTTGGCATTCTGTAGTGCTTCTCTTAGTACCTTATTATGAGCTCACCTTCCCTGCGATTTAGCAATGTTATTTTCAATGGTCTCAATATACCATTCAGGAAGGGTTGCTTTGCACAATGGTCCTTATGAAAAAGGTGGCTCAGTGGCTAAAGACACTGAGGTTGTCAATCAGAAAGGTCAGTAGTTCAGCAGTTAGAATCCCTAGTGCTGCGTAATGGAGTGAGCTCCCATTACTTGCTCCTGCCAACCCATGAAAGCATGTAAAAGTGTAAGTAGTAAAATAGGTGGGAAGGTAACAGTGCTCCATGCACCTTCGGTGTTTAGTCATGCCAGCCACATGGCCATGGAGACATCTTCAGACAGCTGCTGGCTCTTCGGCTTTGAAATTGAGATGAGCACCATCCCTAGAGCCAGAAATGATTAGCACGTATGTGGGGAGGAACCTTTCCATTATGAAACAAATGACTACTTCCCCCTACTAGAACTCTAAAATATAACTATAAAAAGTTCTGGCAGTCCTGAATATTGTCCTGTACTATGTAAAAACTGGAGTCGCTCTAAAAGAGCCTAATACTGTGAACAATTGATGGCAAAAGAAGAAGGGGACGACATAGAATGAGATGGCTGGATGGAGTCACCGTAGCAATAGGCGTGAGCTTAAATGGACTCCAGGAGATGGTAGAGGACAGGAAGGTCTGGAGGAACATTGTCCATGAAATCGCCATGGGTTGGACATGACTTCACAACTAACAACAATAAAATGTAAGAACTGTTTTATTCACTCGTAGTTTAAACAGGACATACAAATGGGACCCTGAATACTTTCTCATACCTGAAGATGCTTCTCTTCTGATGTCTTGTCATCTGTAAACAGAGATGCAGGAAGGAATCTTGGCTGAGAGTCAGAGGTGAAGAACACTCCTTTTTCTGTAAAATAAGGGAGAGAATAGACTTAAACCGCAAATATAGTCCAGAATTGGTCATCCTTTAGATCAGGATTCTCCAACCTTGGCAACTTATGACTTGGCTGAGGAATTCTGGGAGTTGAAGTCCACAAGTCATAAAGTTGCCAAGATTGGAGAGCCCTGCTCTAGATGATGATGGATTGTAGTTTAATCATGTTTAGTTTAATCTCTCAAACCCACACCTGAACTAAATTGTTGCATAGGAGTCCCAGTTGTTAATGCTTGTTAATACTTGTACCTTGTTAGTACAATTGGTAAAAGTAATGGATGAATTCCAAAGAGATAGGTAAAAGATTTCCTTTTTTATAAGTTCTCTGCCTTAAAAAAAAATCCTGCAAGTAAAATAATTAGCACAAAAAGGAGAGAGCTGAACTAGAGCAGTTCTTCCAGGAAGAAACTTATTTGGATCTTCTAGCTTTGAATAACTATTCTCTTTATCAATTTTTGCAACAATTTGGGGCAGCATTTAGTAGTCAGCATGGATGGCTTGGCTTAATTTTGTGGTCCAAGCTTGTCTATCTGAGCAATTTCAGGTTTTCTTCTTAGAACAGAGTCAATTTGAAATGTTCCAAAAAGCCTGTTTTATCTTAAACTTGAAGCAAAATATATTTCCTGTTTTGTGGGCATGCCTAAAAAACGATTGCTGCTCAAATACAAGTCCTTTTGTCCGGGCAATTTGGAGGATTCATAAATCAACAATAACATATTCTTATGTTAATGATTTTACTTATTTTATCTTTTGAAGCTTAGACTCCCAGAAACAATAGTGCTGCATTGGGCGGGGGGGGGGGGAGGGGGAGGGAGAGACACACTGAACATAGTTGTTCTTAAACTTGCGTTCATCATTAACTATCTAGAAGCCCAACAGAGCTTCCAATGAAACGAACAGATGCTGCCTGACAGTTACACTCAGTGAATCTTGAGCAATATTAGGACAGGAGTAAATTAATTCACTTTTCACGATATGACTAAATTGGATGTTCTTTGCTGGCATAGATCAGAAGCAAATATGGCAATTAATTTGCATTCAGCTGTGCTCCTTGCCAGCAGGGCATTAATAATGTGTTTTAAAATGAACTTTGGAACCTAAATGATTTTGCTGTTTGAGGAGAAGATCAAGTGCAATGTTCAAATGCTAGATGGCAGAAGCGGTAGCCAAGGAAAGTATTTTCCCTAGCCAAATTGGAGGAGATATGAGTAGAAGTAAGCCAAAAGAATCAGTGATGTACAAACATCCCATGGTTAACTGGCTAGGTGGGGGAAATGCAGAATATATACAGGAACAAACAAGGTGAAGACAACTGCATTCTGGTCAATGCCCTCCCCCCCCCCCCGTTTCTTTTTGGGATTTGATTGTATATATCGTAACTGAAGGGACATGATGGCTCAGTGCCTAAGACGCTGAGCTTGTCAATCAGAAAGTCAGCAGTTCGAATTCCTAGCGCTGCGTAACGGAGTGAGCTCCCATTACTTGTCCCAGGTTCTGCCAACCTAGCAGTTCGAAAGCATGTAAAAAATGCAAGTAGAAAAATAGGAACCACCTTTGGTGGGAAGGTAACAGCACTCCGTGCACCTTTGGCATTTAATCATGCCAGCCACATGATCATGAAGAAGTCTTCTGACAGTGCTGGCTCTTTGGCTTAGAAATGGAGATGAGCACCACCTCCTAGAGCCAGAAATGACTAGCATGCATGTGCAGGGGAACTGTTACCTTTACCTTACCTTAACTGATGTGGGATGTAACAATCTGTACAATCTTGTACAATCTGCTCTTGGCAAGGTGAAGTGAGAGCATGCAACTTTCTTCCTGCCCAGATAAGTCAAACTCTGCCATGCTATCTTTCAAAGTGCCCTGAAAAATGCTTCTTTCCTATTACAGCTCTCCACCTCCATTTGTAGTAGCAAGCATTTGGGTGGGAGTGTTGTCATATTGAGCTGCACAAATCGTGACTCAGATGGTTCTAGGCAAAAAGTACTGTGCCCAAAAGTGACTCTCCCCAAATTTAACGCAATATGAATCTGAACTACTCACGAATATTCACATGACATGAACATGTTTTTAATTAAAAACAATTACCAAGAACACAATATGTTTACTATGTAAATTGAATGTTTCTTTCTTTCCCAACCTTACTTTCCAAGTACAGGTAGTCCTCGACTTACAACAGTTCACTTAGTGACCATTCAAAGTTACAACACCACTGAAAAATGTGACTTTTGACCATTTTAATTGGATTGTACTTACGACAATGGCTGTGCCCCAAGGTCATGTGATCACCTTTTGCAACCTGTTGACAAGCAAAGTCAATGGAGAAGCCAGATTCACTTAACAACCAGTTTACTAACTTATCAACTGCAGCTATTCACTTAACGATTGTGGCAAGAAAAGTCGTAAAATGGGGTATAACTCACTTAACAAATGAATTTGCTACTGAGATTGGAGGAAATACAGTAAGCTTCAATGCAGTGGAAACAAATGCCCGTCTCTTAGTTTTCTTGCCTTAATCTCCACTATCTAGAAGAGGGTATAGAGTAGGACTAGCAAATATATTTATATTTACTTCAACACTGAGGAGATAACATTCACAGAAATGATTGTTGGGGAAGGGGAGGGAGAAATAGGCAGGTATTTTGTGGTACAGTGGTAGAAAAAAACGACACAATTTAGCCAGTTTGTTAGTGAACTTTTGAAATACAGTTTCAGTTTCAGACACATTTTAATTTTGGATATCATGTTTTAGCAAACGTTTGACCCTTTTCCATAAAATGGCCTTGAAAATCCACACTCCATATTTCTCATTCAAGTTCCCCTTGTTTTGGTTTAACACTGATTGTGTCTCCAGTGACTGATATGGATAACTCCCAAATGTGTGATTACTCACTGCTGCACACATTTGGGGATTTTGTCAGTGATATGATCATCCCCAGGGCTTATTTTCACCATGCATCCAGTAAGTGGGATAAGTACTTCCTCTTAACTTCAACAAACGCCCCCCCCCCATTTGCAAAACAGAAAGGTGTAATAACTGATAAGGTTGTCTTGAAAACTAAGGAGATCAGTAAATAATTCACATTGTTTCATCATATCTGAATTAACAAAAGACCCTCCCAGTAGCAATGGGCCAAGGGCCAAATAGACACATTTTGTCCTGAGGTCTCAAGTAAGGATTGCAAAGGTAGATGAGTTTAGTCCCCACCCCCACCCTCTATATGTGCATAGCCATTATCTCAGCTTTTATAATGCAGACAACAACAGTAACACCTTCTTCCTGGAAGAATGGGGTTGATTAAGCATTTGTAAAGTGGATTATCTTCAAAGGATATTGGCAAGGCTGTGGGATCCCAGAGTTGTAATTTTGCATCACTTTTGTCATTGATTTTCCAAATGCTACAAAGGACTGCTGGCAAGAAGCAGATGCCCTCTTACAATTCACATCAAAATCTAAATGAGTTACATTCCAGGGATGTGCATATCACAAAAGTGCTCTGTGGCCAAGTTAAATCTCTCTCTGCAAAGTAACATAAAGAGCTCTTCGGAAAAAGCCTTTCATCAATTATGTAATCCTTTCTTGATGATTACCAACCCCCCTCCCGGCCTGCCAAAAGAAATCCCAAAACCACCAAGCTTCCCATTTTAATAATAAACTTTCTTTGTCAAAGAAAGGATTCCTGTCACTTTAAAAACAATCAGTGCCCTGCTCCAGAAAACCAGAACAAAACCCCCACAAAAAGTGAATTTGCAGTTTGGGCTAGGCTACAAGGGAAGCAGAAAGAAGCATCCATAAAGAAAATGTCTGCAGCTCAGAGAAGTCCTTTTTCCTCCTAAGCTTCTTTGAATTCGTTTGTTTGCTTTTCCTATTCTTCTTTTTCCTCAGAAATCTCCAAGGCTAACATGAGAAGAAATAGGTAAGAAATGGCAGCCTATGGGTTACACATTACTGCTCTTAATTCTGCAATGCCTTTGTTCCAAAACGAACTACCTCCCTCCCTCCCTCCCTCCCTCCCTGGCAAAATGTTCTGATGGATTTCTGATTGTTTTTGTACAACATATTGAAATGCAATGTATCAACATGGCAGCAAATCACACTATTCAGCCTTGGTCACAGGCTATTTTGGATGCTACAAAAGAGATATGAGAGAGAAAGAGAAGGGAAAGGAGGGAGTAAACTCTGTCAGATGTCAGCAAGTATGTTTGGCAGTCCTACTGGGCATCTTGCACTTTTTGGCAGTTTATAAGATGACAAGAAGCAGAAAGTGTGGTCATGATTGAACAAAAACATCACATTGTCTGTCTGCCTGTCTATCTTTCACATCTATCTACCTACCTACCTACCTACCTACCTACCTATCTATCTATCATCTATCTATCATCTATCTATCTATGTATCTATCTCTATCTATCTATCATCTACCTATCTACCTACCTACCTAATCATCTATCTATCTATCTATCTATCTATCTATCTATCTATCTATCTATCTATCTATCTTTCTTTCTTTCTTTCTTTCTTTCTTTCTATCCATTTTTCTTATTACGTTTTCATTAATTCAGCTGTCACAGAATGAAAGTCTACAGTAGAAGGTACTGATGGTTAGAGTTGTATCAATCTCAATGAATCTGGCCAATGTCTTTTTTTTTTTAAAAAAAAATAGATATTGGTCAATTTATCCCAAAGAATTGTATCTACCAGAAGATACACCATAATATTCCAGTACAAACTTGCATAAATGGTTAGATCCCTTAGAAAAAACTAATGATACTATTTTAATTACAACATTTCCAGTTGTACAGATTCTCGTATGTCCAGTAGATCACCTTCCTTTTTATTCTTTCCAACCCAATGCAATGTAGGTAGTGGTGGGCTACAATGTAACTTTCTCATGAATCCATCTAGTTGCCATAGGATAACTCTTCAAAAACTAAAAAGATTTGGACCATATTTTGTGTTGGAGGAGAAGCCAAGGGTGGGGGTGGAGTTTGAGGTTCAAAACTGATTGGGAATTGTCTTGGTGCTTGGGAGAAAAAAGCACTCCAGAAAAAAATCCCTCAAGGCATCCCTTTGGAAAAGGCTGCTGGGTGATGGCTGGGAATATTGCTGACTATTCCATCCTAAGACCCCCTTCCCTTCTGGTCACATGACCCAGAGAAGAATGCACACTCTGAATGCACACAAATAAGGAGAAAGAGGAGCACATACCTTGTTTATGCTGTTAGGATCTATAGGCCTGGCCATGTCTTTTCACATAAGTTGTATGGTTAATGATCAGTTTCAGCTGAAATCTAAAAAGATTGATACAATTTAATGTGAGAGGAAGACCAACTTGTTCCTGGAATGTTGACATCAGATCCGATTAAAATAATAAAAGCAGAAGGTGAGAGTAGCATTGTAGATATTTTCCACCATGAAGATTATACAAATAAGATCCTAAATCCTGTAGTTTTCTTGGCCAGATTTCTTCGATGGCCATTTCTTGTTTCATAGGGTTGAGAGAGAGGGACTAGTCCAAAGTCCTCTAGCTGGCTTTGTGCCTTAGGTACAATGAATTCATGGTCTTTTGGTTCCCCGCCTAATGCCTTAAGCACCCCACTAAACTGGCTCTGTAGGTTATTTCTCAGTTAAAAGATAATACATCTATTAGGGTAAGTCCAGATAATTGAACAAAACAAAAATCAAAACAGAGGCTTTGGAGAAAAATATCTTACAAGACACTGCATTAGCAGAACACAGTTGCCTTTCAAAATCCACTGTGAGATTTTGCTTACACCATTGTTTGCTTTTACCAAAGAATCATTAAAATGTTTACCCCTCCCTCCCCCACTTTCTTATCCTATTATCTCAGGAAACAGCTCTCTGCGGGAGCTTTTAGCTCTACACTTGAGATTTTCCACCATTCCTTTCTTTTATAGAACTCTGTACATTTCATTCATAAAATCCAATCTTTCATTCTAATCATGATAGATGCTCCTTATATCCTAGTAGTCTAAGGAGGTGTTGCTTCATACCATGAATTACCGAAAAGAGATGGAGTCTGTATGTTTTGCCATCTTTAGCAGAAATAGTATTCTTCAGGAATTATTTTTCTTTTGAGAAGAACTATTATTGGCAAATCAACTTGCACCATGGACCGTGAAGCAGCTCAGGAATAATTTACTATTAGTACAGTTTCTAAGAAACTAATTCAAGTGCTCTTAAGAGGCAGAATTCTTATTGAGTTTAGGAGTGCTAAAGCAAGAATTATTAAGTGGAGGCTATCTGATCTGATTGGGGGATACCAATTTTGAAAAAGCAAAGGGATGATCCAGTGAAGAACTTGCAACTTGGGTACAAAAAGGGAGACTTGGGTATAACACAGTTGTTCAATGAATGCATTGCAGTTTGTGCTTTTGGAACTGTTTAAAAATATACCTTGATGTGGTAAAGTCCTCTGTTTTGCACATAGAAGAACCAAGAAAATGAGTACTTGTTAGAAGTGATTCAGTTGCAAGTAATGTTCCATAATAAACTGAATTATCATAGGATCTTCTCACCCATGTGGTCATTGTACTTATTTTAATTGAAAGTTTGTTAAGTATACAACAAGCTCCCCCTCACCCCCACCCCACAATCTAGAGAATGGACAAAGGTATTATTTAAAATAGTATATTCCAGTCCTGGCAACTTTATTTTGTGTGGACTTCAGTTCCCAGAATTCCCTAGTGACATGGGCATTGCTAAGAATTTTAGGAATTGGAGCAAGTATGTCTTAAAGTTGCAATTAATGGGAAACATTGTCTGGAAGAGTTCATCACATAATGTTTTGCATATAATTTAATTGGGAGCAAGGGTTTGTAAGAGGACAAATGGACAAAATGACTGCACCGGAACCCTCTTTCCACCTTAGAGACTCAACTTTCTGGGGAAATTGGTCCTAGATTTAGAACAGGAGATATGTGTTGCAAAGACTATGTTGATGGTATTTAGCAGCAGTCCAATTTGGCAATCAGTTAGTTCTTCCAGAGTACAAAATGCTAGTGAGTAGCCTAGGTCTCTAGATGCAAAATGGGAGCAGGCCAAGGATGGGAATGGGGACTGGGAGATAAAATTAAGACTGCTGGCTTCTTCTGCTGGTCGGGCCTGATGACCTGTTTTTTGACTCTCTCCAGACAGCTCCCACTACTGAAGTGACAGCTGTCATGGGAGAGACTCAAAAAACAGGTCATCAGGCCCGACCAGCAGAAGAAGCCATTGGGTTATGAGAGCCTGCTAGAGCAGTCTGCTGGAGAGACTACTAAGAGCCACAGCAATGGAGGCAGAAGGAAGGAAGACCAGGTGACCCAGAGAATTGTATCAAGAAAAGGCAACCTATTAAAAAAAGCTTCTAATCTAGACCATCAGGAGTTAGCGTGGATGAAAGTCCATGAAGGGCAACCTGGCTGAGTAAAGGTATTGAAGTGCTCCAGATGGAAGGCACCAAGGCAAGTATCAGTAGCCTGGGCAGAGGGTTACCCAAATCCCAACCCTCACAGCCAAATGCTTTCAGTAGTCTGAAATGAGGGAAACTTTGGAAGGACTCAAAGTTCTGGTTACAGGAAAAGTGTCGAGCAACACCAGAGCAGTTCTGGCACAAATTGGCCAGTTGCAAAGAGCCAGCTGGCAGCAGAGAGCAGCTTCAATTCCAACAGCAGTAACTGCTGGTGGGGAAGACAGTTGGAGATGTGAGGCCAGAGGCCAGGAGAAAAGAACATAGGATAGGATAAAAATTGGAAAAAAACAGAGAACAAAGTTCTAAGATGGAATTGATATGTAGTAATGACAGGAACTATAGAGATTCTAGAAAGGAGGGGAAAAAGCCTACAGAAATTTTAGAGTAGGTAAACAGAAATCTTAGATTAACCAAGAATACTCTGTAAAATAAGGCATTCATCAAGAAAGTAGGATATACAGGTAATTCTCAATTTATAACCATTCATTTAGTGACCATTTGAAGTTACCACAGCACTAAAACGGCACCTACAACTGGTCCTTGCATTTATGAGCATTGCAACATCCCCATGGTCACATGATCAAAACTTGGGCATTAGAAGCCAACATGAATTTTCGATAGTTGCAGCACCCCGAGGTCATGTGATTGTCCTTTATGACCTTCTCAGACAGTATCCAATAAGCAAAGCCAATGGGGGAAGCTGGATTTGCTTAATGACCACATGATTCACTTAACAACTGTGATAAAAAAGGTTATAAAATTGGGCAAGACTCACTTAACAAGTAACTTGCTTAGCAACAGAAATTTTGGTCCCAATTGTGGTCATAGGTTGAGAACTCCCTATAAAATAGAGATATCAAAAGAAAAGAAAAATGAGGGTGCAGGTTCATTCTCCAAGCTTGTGGGTTGGTGTTTGAAAGTTTTGTTACCAGGCTACGTAACTTCTTCAGTGGCGTTTAAGCGATGTCAGTGTCAATGTTCTTCTGTTTATAACTTTGTGCCCTTTATAAACAGAAGCCCTTATAAACAAGAACACTGACACCCCCTAACTCTGCTGAACATGTTACCTAGCCTGGTAATGAAATGATCTGACCAACCCACAAGCTTGGAGAACGAACCTTCACCCTCATCCTACACCTGAGCTACAGCTATTCGCCACTATTGCAGAAAAAAAAGGTCTGAGGAAATAAACAGAAAAACAGTGAAACTACTGTGTAAGATTATAGGCAGAGTAAGTAAAGAGAATTGATAAGCAGAGTGATACATAATAATTGATGGGAATAATAGAATACTGTATACAGGAGAGGTAAGGGTAGCCTATGATATTAACAGAAAAAAATTTGTGTTTTCACTTTTATTTTCTTACATTCTTCTTATATGTTGAACATGTATGTCCTGTCTGCCTTTACATCATAGCTGAACCAATGACAATATCCCAAGAATTTATACGGATGAGGCTATGATACCACTATAAATCAGGACATATAAGAAAACCAGAGGAAATTCTGTAGAGAAGTATTTAATGGGAGAAAAAAAAAGACACCCGATTTTCAGAGTTACAATAAATGAAGTGTTATAATAAAAGACATTTACAGTATTAAGAAAGGGAAGAAAATTGATAGCCACTAAAATAGCTTAATCCCCTCAGGACTAAATGAAGACATTTAATATGGCAATTTGAATCCTGGATGTTTTTCCTCCCCCAACTTCTCCTAAGTATTTACCACAAGAAAATGGTTATCTGTACTTTTCCCCAGGCTTATTATTTTGTTCAGCCAGATATATTAAATTCATTCCCCCTTGAAAAATAGAACACTTTTTCATTGACTAAAAAAAAAAGCATTAACATTAAAACAGCTGTTTCTTTTCACGGCAAGTTTGCTAAGTAAGATAAAAGCATTGCCTAAAATAAACCTTTTATCTCTTGCTTTATTCTTAATTAGAAAAAGAGCAAAACTATGGAACTGTTGTAGAAATTGTGGGTTTGGATTGTTTTATATTAAAATGAAAATATAATAACAAAAAATGAAGCAAAAGATGTTTTGGAAACGTCAGTTTAATCAGCTTAGCTTTTTCATCCTTAAAGGTGGATGGTTCCCCCCACCCCTTTGTAGAAATACTGGCGTGAATCAGCTTTCGGTTCTTCTACAAGTTGAATAAAACACTCATTCTAAATGGGTCTTTTATATTTTCTGACCATAGTAAGTAATTTCAGGGATAAAATTACATCTATCATTAATATTGCTTGCTTCCCCCTCTCTCCCCCCCAAAACCCCCGTGCTTGGAGCTGTAACACAAGATTATTTCCTGCTAACATTTGAGTGAGTCTCTCCCCTCCTCACTCCCGCCATTTTCTGTTTGGGTTTTGAGTGCTTATACTCTTTTTTTCTTCTTCTGTTCAACACACATGAATTAGTAGGTTGTATGTTCACACTTTGGCAGGCAAAGCCCGAGTCCTAGGAGATGCTTTCTTGGAGTGAGACAGTCTGTCGCTCCCAAATAGGAGCAATAGGTCATGACTGGAAACAGAAGAGAAAGCGTGGGTAGATAGCTAGATAGATTCCAGATATCTTGAACGCAAGGGAGCCACAAGGGGCTTCGTGGAAAAGACCAGACCACGAGACAGACAGACACCCGAGCCTAAAAAGCACGCTGCTGCAAAATAGAAACACCCCCCCATCCCACGCGTGTGGGCGGGTCGCGTCGCGCGCGGAAGGGAGGGAGGATGCTGTGCCCCTTCGTCCCTGCAGGGGGCGGGGTGGGGCGGCTTTGCCGGCGCCTGGATTTGCGCCGGGAGGAAATGATGTGCCTGCCGCCTGGCTCATTCCAGCTCCTGAAGCCCATTGGCAGAAGAGGGAGCAGCCACTTCCTCCTCTCTCTCTCTCTCCGTCTCCCTCTCTCTCACTGCAGCTGGATTCCCGGCTGAGTAGCCCCACCTCCTTCTCCCCCCGCCGGAGTCTGTCTTGTCTCGGCTCGCCCGGCTGCTCTCTGGAACTTTGCGCTCGGCTCGCCTTCCCTTTTGCCAACTTTTTCCCCGCCGCCGCTCGACGAGAAGTTCTTCTCCCGCCTTGGCGAAGGGCGCCGCCGCCGCGGGAGAGCGCAGATCCCGCCAGAGGTGGGGAGGCGGCCCGCTGGGGAGATGCGGTCGGGGAGTGATTAGAGCGCGGGGCTCCTTCGTTTGGCCGCCGCCGCCTGCGCTGCAGCAACTTGGAGCGGAGCGGTGGTCGGCGCCGCTGCGGCAAAACCGGCGGAGGAGAAATTCTTGCTGCTGCTGCTGTTTCTGCTCCTCCTTTAACTGCGCCTGAAGCTCCCGCGCCGCCCGCTCGGTTGCTTTTGCCTTTGTCTGCTAGCAGTGCGAGAGGTGAGTGGATCTCCCTGTCTGGGAGAAGAATCGCCCTCTTGGCCGCCATCTGCCCCTCTCCCCTTCCAATGTTGGGCAGCTTTCTCTCTCCCCTGCGGGTCTTAAACGAGGAGGGGCTTTCTCCACCACCACCCTCTTCTTCTTCGGGACACAACCTGCCTTTCCAAACGGGGGGGAGGCGGTCGCTCGCTCGCTCGCTCGCTATTTTTGTGGTTTAACCTTGCTCTTTAATCCGTCTCCTCTCCGCCCACCTTTCTTGTCTGGACAGAGAATCTCCCCCCCTTTTAATATATATGGATCGTTTTTTTTTAAAATGCACACAGCGATCGGAAAGGGAATCCGTATGGGTTGCTCCAAAATAAAAAAAAATAAAAAACCAGCTCTCAGACATGGGCGTTTCGGACGTGCCTTTACAGTTCTCCCAGCCAAAAAAAAGCTGGTAAACTAATGCTGCATCTGTATGTCCAGAGGTGTCTTTGGAAAACTTAAGAGATGGAGAGATGGAAGGGGGGGGGGGGAAAGAGAGACATCTTTTAATCGCTTCAGGGAGGCTGCCTTCCCTGAAAGTGGGGGGGAAGGGGGGGAGGCTGTGTAGAAAGGAAAGAGAATCTGTATAAACTTTCCTTGGCTCCCTCTGGCTGGCTGGCTGCAGTCTTTAGGAGCATCAAAGGAAGGCAATGCCCACAGGGCAGCTGTGGTTACAGATGTTACTCATTACCCTGCCAAGTCTAAGCCCGCCCCTCTGTGCTGTAACTCTTGTAGGGGAAGAGGGGTTTTGCTTGGGGAAAGTCAGCTCTACGAAATGCAGAGGTGATGGATAGTTTTGATGGGAAAGAAGGAAGGAAGCCTTGTTACACAACACCTGTCTGGCTTGGTTTATGGACTTTCCCTGCACCTATAAAACCCCGGGGAAAGGAAGAAAAGTTGGGGCTGTTGTTTGTTTGCTTGGATTCTCATTTCTCTGTCTGGATATGCAATTGTCATTAAAAAAAGAAGAAAGAAAGTTGGAATGTGACTAGCAGACTTGGCTTACCCTCTCGTGAGGCTGACCAATTTTTGAAACAGCAGAGCCTATGAAGGACATTTAATCCGTTCTCTGAAGTTCGTTTTTTTGTTGAAATAGCCCTTTGTTGAAAGCCTTTTTGATTGCTGTCTTCGGGCTACAAACACATGCTTTTTCAACTTGTTAAAGAAATAACTATGCCAGCATGATGTTTTGGCAGAATCCTTTTCCAGCATTCCTTCATTTAAACTGAGATCTGAAATACTTTTGATCTCAAGAGAAATAACTGCGCAAGTCTATTCCAGATACTGTCATGGGGTTCTAAAGGCTTCCTAGTAGTGGGATTCACACATCAAGTAGTGCAAAGATGCAGAATGCTTGGGTTTAGTGGATGATAAGTATTCCCGGGGGGGGGGGGGCTCAGTGGCTCAGTAGTTAAAGATGATATTGAGTTTCTCAATGGGAAAGCTGCCAGTCTGGGTTCAAGACCTGAGTGCAGCATATGATGGGGTGAGTTCCTGTTACTTGCCTCAGCTCCTGCCCACCTAGTAGTAGCTTGAAAGCATGCAAATGCGAGCAGATTAATAGGTACCACTTTGGTGGGAAGATAACAAAATTCCGTGCACCTCAATGTATAGTCATGCTGGCCACTAGACCACGGAAAAGGCTTCCTGTACAGTGCTGGCTCCTTCAGCTAAGAAATGGTGATGGACACCACTCCCTAGAGTCAGATACAATTGGAGAGGGGGAAACCTTTACCTTTATACATCCATCCATTCTGGTTATAACTACTGCTTATAATGTATGATGTGAACAAGGACATTCAGTAAATGAGGGGTCCCCTCCCCTGACTGCTTTTTGGAATTGGCCCGTGCGAGTGGCTGGCTGGAGGATGTGCATGCAGCTCAACTTGTGCAAGCATTGGCCCGGCAGGCCCGCTGTTCATGCAAGTTCAGCTGCATGTGCATGCTGGCCTGCCATTCACACAAGGGCTGCATGCGTGTGCACTGGTGCACTGCTTGCACTCCCAGTTTCCCCCTCCCTGGGCTGCCATGCAGCAAAGGTTGGGGATCACTGAAGTAAACCATGGTTAAGTGCTCTGAGGTTAATGCACCATTGTTCATAGTAGCTAACAGTTTTGTGTAATGGTTAAGGCAGCAGACTTGAAACTGGTAGATGCATGAGTTCTAGACCTGCCTTCGGCCCAAAGCCAGCTCTCTCCAATAGGAAGGAGGCCATGGCAAGCCCCTTCTGAAATCTTGCCAAGGAAGTTTTCTAGGCAGTCGCTAGGAGTCAACACTGAAGACACAACATAAATTATGCATTGGCCACTAGCAGTTGATCTGCCTTTTCAGAAGAACATAAAATGTGTGTGCGTGCACATGTATATTTGTGGGAGTGTATTAATATTTACATGTTACTCCAAATGTTCCAGACACCTGGAATAAAAAAGCTTTCCCCCCCTCTAGTAGTCCATGTATTTGCATAGTAAACAGTGACTGATATGTTGTGGTATGTGTTCTTGGAAGCAACAGCTCCTTTTTGTCAAGCGCACTTCATGCTGACTTATAACAATTGTCTTCAAAACTACCAAGTTTGTATATACTTCATTATGCCATTATTTCTGCTCTACATTTCTTGTTTTGATTTTTAGAAGGGCTCACTAATTTTCTTTTTGCAAGTCTATATTTTAAAGAGCAGTGATAATCTCTAATTGAAAAGGAGAACTTGACATAGTTTATTTGTACGCTTTTCAAGTAGTTAGTCTTGAGCAGGGTGGATAAAAATAAATGATTTTTTTTTAAAAAATCAGATTTTTAAAATTTAAATTGGATTTTTTAAAATTTAAATTGGATTTTTAAAATCAAATTTATTTTAATAAAATGCTTTTGGAGTAAAAATCTATCTAAAGATAGTTTTCCATTTAAGATTCATTAATAATTTAGTTTATTCAGCATGAAATGGAGCTTAGTTATGTAGCATGAGGCTATATATTCTGCAATATTGGGACTGTTGGTGAGTCAACAACGGGTCAGAGGAGGAGCTGCTGCAGGACAGAGGTGACATTTGCTCTTTAAAAATTACAATTTAAATCAAGTTGATTTAAATCAAGCCTTTTTACTACTGATTTAAATCATGATCCACAAATAACATTTAACCTGTTTCCCCAGCAAATAAACATGGAAATGAGCATGGATGTTAGTATAACTCAGAGAAGCAACTGGCAGTCCCTCTTCCTTGTATATTATTCGGATTGTGATGCTCTAAATTTGAAACCAGTTTTATGTTCTGCAGTTTTAAGAAGTGCAGAACTGAGTATGCTCTAATAAACGTTACCACTTCTGTGGATTCATGTTTATGATTCCGAATTGGAAGTTCTGTTTTCATATAGCTGTCTATTTCAAGTCTTTTGTTAAGCCTCATGTTACTGGTCTTACCTGGACCTGCTTTCTTGAAGTTGTGGAAATGTTGAAAGGCTGGATTGCACAGCCATCAGTCTTGGTTAGTGCAAGTTTCAGTTGAGCAAAAGATTCTCCCCTTTGATTTGTACGGTGAGGTGTAGGAATTTAGGAAAGAAATTTAGGCTTGCTATGAATTAGGACTAGCCTCATATTTGGTTTCAGGGGAAATTGCTTTTCCTTTACTTGGGAAGTGAATAGAAGAAGTCTGTCTTTGGAAAGATGTCTCTCCAATATTGCTGTAGTACACTCTTAACACATTGGGAAGGCACCATTTTGGGTGAAGCCATTTGAGAGGAACATCTTTAGACACATAGAATTCAAATCTATATATACACGGAATGATCTAAGACCAACACACATACCTTCCCAAAACAAAGTGTATTCTGACCATTCTAAAAGTTATGAATTTCCATCAGTTCTGAATGTTTCTTTTTCTTTTCCATCTCTTGCTCTAGTTTAAAAGTGAGGGGAACATTATATTGACATAAACAATAAATAAATACTCTGTGTGTGTGTGTGTGTGTGTGTGTGTGTGTGTGTATGTAGGTGGAGGATATATAAAGTGCTCCTTACTCTTAGCATTGCTTTGTGTATGGTGGGAACACCATTAGCTTCTCCTGCAGCGCACATAGAACAAACATTCAGGTAAGCCAACAGTCTTTCTAGACAAAAAAAAAATGATAGCATACTGGGACATTCTTGTCTTCTATTCTTAGTGCAGAGGTGTCAAACTCAAGGTGCGCGGGGTGCTTAGATCTGGCCCACGGGGTTGCCCTGGAAACTATGAAGGACCGGCGAAAATGGAGCTTGGGAGGACTGCATGTGGCCCTCCTGAGCTCTGTTTTCGCTGCCAGAAAACATGCAGCCACGATGTGAGTGACACCCCCCCCCTTCCGAGATCAAACACAACCCTGATGTGGCCCTCAATGAAATCAAGTTTGACACCCCTGCCTTGGTGGCTTTCAAAAAGTTTGTCTAAAGCTGCTGCCTTTGCTAAATCCTTTAATGTGGCAATCAGTTGCTACGGGATATAATTTGAGTCTTTTACTTTGTAGGTTAATGGCTTTTATTTTATATATTTATTTTTGTATTTATGTGTTGGAACTAACTTGCTCAGAAAAGTTCTGAGTTTTTTGACTGATGGTTGAAGATCACATGACAAAAGAAAATACACATACAGATGTATATTATTTATATGCTGCATGTTTTCATTTGGGTTATGCTTACATAAAAGGAAAGTCAGCTAGTGCTAATAAGATGAATAATGTGAATTAAGATTCAAATTCCAAAACAACTAGCTGGAAGGTTTCAAGCACGGAACAAAAGAACCATATTCTGGAATTGTTGGGTCCTGAGTTCAGCTCAAATTGGGATATATTGTTCTATATTGCCTGGAGTGTTCCTATAGATTGTAGTTAGCTTCTGTTCTTAAAATTCCTCTAAGCTATGGAGACTTATAAGACCACATTAGCCAGTGAAATAGCAGAGCTGAGTTCTCTCCCTCCTGCTGCTACCATTTAAATGTGGCTGAGTAAAGAAAGGTTAGTAATGTGAGGGTGAGTTAACCCTACAGTAGGAGGTAGGTAAATTTTGGAAACAGGGAATTTAAGGGATCAAGGCTTATAATATAGTCTTTTTGTGTGTTCATTGTGTCTTTTTCAGATAGATTGTTATGAACTGTGCTTTACAGAAAAAGGATATCTGTGCTGGTAAACTTTCAGGCATTTGGGGTATACTGCTTTGTCTGAAGTTGTCTGTATTTGCTGAATGCAGAAATGTTATAGTGACTACGCATTAGGAAGAAAGTTATGGCCATGACAATTTTATCCCCCTGCTGTTAAATTGTGTGGGGGTTGTGCTGGAGTGATTCTATTATGTTTTCTTTTTGCTGGGCTAATTTCTGTGATTATTTGTGCAGACAGGCTATAAAAAGGTATATACTCAACTTGTTTACTTTAGGAACGTTTAAATATTTACAGTCTTTAAAAATAATAATCTTTCAGTCAATGTAGTTATAGTTTGAGCAGTAGACAGCAATTAGCATGGGCTACTATTTTGCTTACTTTTATGACCCAATGATGAAAAAATAAGGGGCTTATTTTGTGTTGCCATTGTTCCCTATGGCAGAGCACTTAAAATGTTTCAGGTTTTGTTATGTGGGATCACAAAGCACTTCAAAATGTTTCACTGAAACTTTCAAACTCCCTTGTTACAAGTTTCTACCAACACCAACACCACCCGCGCGCCATTTTATATACCTGTAGTGGGATTGCATATCATTGATTCCTTTGGCCTCTTCATTCTATCACCAGCAATAGCTAATTGAAAGGATTTCTTTGCACTTATGTAGTAATTGGTTTTGCTGAATCTGCATTCTAGGAATGTATTCTAGAGCACTTAGCGCTTTCAGTATATTGGAAAGTTCAAAGGTTTGCTCCTATTTCATAGTTAAGTTGACATATGCATTCTAATTTGAGCTATGAGAACTTGTATTTCTTTAAACTTTTCATTGTAGTTTGAGCTAGAGAGTAGTTGTAGTTATGGGTGTGTTGTGTATGGAGTATCTCTGAGGTTTATCTCTAGTCTTAATTTATGTGTACCAAAGTAGATTGGATTCAGGTTACTTTATAATTTGAAATTCATACTTTTTCAGAGGCTATTCTATTTTCCTATGGCACATGGTTTCTTATTTGAGTCTGTGTGCTCAAAAGCAGTGTGATGAGAAAATGGTGGTTATATTTTATCCCTCCTTTTATATACACACACACATACACACATGGGGGGGGAGATTAACTGTTCGGCAGAGCTGAAAGTTTGAAGAGCAAGGAGTTAGTGGGCACCACAAATTACAATTGTAAATCAGCTTGTGAACATGTGATTCCCACTGTCTCTTTACCTGACAATTATGTGGCCAGATCATCTAAATATTGGATGTGTGGGTTGACTATTTCACTTGCCATCTATAAATTGCTGTAAGTTAATTTTTAGAGTTATAGAGTTGGTCAAATTATATACAGCTCTCTAGAAGTTATTTTTCTTTGGAATAGAACATTTAACTTTCTTAAATGTGAATTTGGAAAATGACATTTTTAAAAAAAAAATGAAAAGGCCTCAACTAATTTCATTCTGAAGGTATTTTTCAGACAGTTATTGTGCATACATTGAAAACATATGGTGGGTATATGTGGATGGATTTGATATGCATGAAATTGAATTGTCAGAAAGTAGCTCCTTCAGGCTTTTAAATGATGACAACTCATTTAGGTAATCTTGTGAATACGTCCTTGATTATGGCATGAAAGTTCATTACGGCAAGCTCTATTTCATGCATGGAATGGAGAGGAGCTACATCTGAAGCCCTTAAATGGAAACAAACCTTACAATTCTTACAGATTTTTAAGTACTTTACTAATAAAAAACAGTTCTATTTAAACTAAATTGTGTTGTTGGAATTTATGGGACAAAATTTGTCCAAATTTGAAAAATGATCGCACTAAAATGTTCTCACGTCCTATCTCCAAATTACCCTTCCTGTCATCTTTGTCTATGCTCAGAATTATCTTGATCTACTGCTGCTTCTGTTGTTATTATTGACAGCCTTGTCACTGGCGGTTCCAGCTTTTTCATTCTTCCACAGGAGGCGAGATATGAATATAGTTCTGTAGAGTTTGAAACAAGAACATTCTCTTAGGGTATGGCAGTCTATACCAAAGCTTTATGTCATCACTGATAATTACTTAAGTAGTCTCAAGGAGACACACCTAGATTTGGTTCATGCTATGTTGATACATAAGGTTGTTCATTTGATTTTCATTTAGTACGTTGTGTGAATTCAGCCAATCATAAAACTATTCTTTGGGATGCAAACCATAGATTTGAATTATCTTGGAAGTTGATGTAAAAGTATAGACTGGTTCTTTAATCGATTAGGCATATTAAACAACATTTTTATACAAATTGGAATAAAGTAACATAAAACAAAACCACCTGTCCATATTTGCTAGGGCTGTTTAGCACAATAGAAATCTTATCAGAAAACTGAAATTAAAACAAGTTTTGTTGTTTTAGTTAAATATTGCTATGCAGTGTTTGGTTTGAAAAGATGTATGTTTGCCACAGTCTTACATCATGCTAACTCATGAATTGTTAAAGCCCTGAATCATTTCTGATTTGTTTTTCAGACTGAAAATAGTCATACTTTAGTTAGCCAGTTCCTAGTTTCTTCTTCACAGTTGCTCTTACCTTACATTTCTGGATTGGTTTGAACACAAAATCAAATCACAAGTAAGTAAAAAAACTGCAATGTAAGCCATGAGGTGTTACTTATATATATATATATATATAGTTTGTATCTATGTTAATTTGTACCTAAATCTATTTTGTGGTGTCTTACCTTTCTGATCCGATGGATGATTGATATTTCTGGATGTTATAGGTATATGAAAAAGGTGAAAGTGATACTGGCTTACCAGTGGCTGATTTGATATTTGTCAAGAAAATGACAAATTTAACAGGAAGTGGTTGTGTGGCCTCATCTCTTAATCATTTTCTCAATTCCCACCAAGAGTTACTACAGGCAGTTTCAGGAACTGCTTTGAGCAAGAAAGTAATGCCAGGTCTCAGCTTTCAATGCTGTTTTCATACTGAGAAGCTTATAAATGTCTGACTCATATACCTGAGCACAAACACTGAGGCCTCAGTTTTATTTGCTCTTTCACTCTTGAATTAAATGTTTTGAGTAGGAAAACCATGTTGCCTGCTTCAGGATTGCAGATCCTGCTTCAGAAAGGAAATTCTGCTGCATTTCTGGAATTGGTGGCTTCCTTTGGACTCTAGCTCTTGGCTCTTAGGATAGAAATCTGTAGAATCTAAAAATCAACTTCCAGTAGTTCATTTTCCCTTTTATTTTGATATGAAATTACCCAGTCTGTAGAGCATCTTCAGTACTTGCTTGAAATAAAAATGATATATATTTTAAAAAATATTCCTAAAAATATACAGTATCAGTTAAAATACCTAAGCAGTATGAAGGAAACCTTTAAAACTTATACCAAAGTGAGGTTTTTTTTCATTACTAAAACTTTTGTAGACGATATCGTTTTACCATTGTTTAAAAACTAAGGATGTGGTATATATTTTCTCTGAGATGCCATTATCCATAGGATTATTTTCAGTTATCACAAGCCTCCAGATTTGCCCAACTGGCAAAGTAGATTCCTCACTATAGTATCCAAGCATACTCTTCAAAGGCTGATTGCAATTCACGGCTATTTTTACATTTTAAAAATTCCGTTACCATTAAGCAGTTCTTTCGGCCAGGTGACTTTTTCAAAATTAATTTATTAATGTTCATCTGACTGTGCTATATTGATTTCTAATTCAGATTAAGATCTCAGGAGGCACTCCTTGTACAAACATATTCATCTAAATATTCGTACTCAAGAATAGTCTCTAATATTAATAATATCCTTTCATGGGATATGTGTGGCCTAGGCTTAATGTGTAGGTGGATTTGTCTGCATTGAGAATGTAGGTTGGAAAAGTTTGATTTGGTTGACAGTATACTAATTTTAACTATGGCTAGTGAATAAAGTAAAAATATCTGGGTACACCCAATATACTAAGCTGTAAGTAGTGGCTTATCAACTATAGTAGTTGACCTTAGATAAAATCCCAAATCCATCATGCCATGCAGTATTTGGCTGTGCTCTTTTGGGATGATGAGGTTTCTAGTACATCCAGTACATTTGAAAGGCACTGATTTGTGAAAAACTATAGTTGGACAAGAAGATGAGTGACATTTGGGTATATTTGATTGGCACATGACAACAAAAATAGAAAAACTACTTTTCATTTGATGTGAGCAGTTTAAATTGAAGAGATAAGCATCAGTGAGAAAGTTTTATTGTTCCCCTTACCTGTATGTAGAGGTACATTGTTCTCTCTTTTAAACTACTATCTCTAACTGGGGACTAATGCATCTGTTTATTACTCTAACTTGTCTTGTTTGCTTAGCTGGTTCTGGGGTACTGGATTTGAAAACCAGTCTGTCTGAATGCAGCTAATTAACAGGATTTAGCAAGGAAGAATCTTTTCTACAGGGCAAGGCAGGAATCTGGCTTATTTCAGGAAATGGAAATAATTTGGTGTAATGGTGAAGGCATAAGGCTAGAAACCAGGAGATTGTGAGTTCTCGTCCTGCCTTAGGCCCTGCTGGATAACTTTGGGCCAGTCACTCTTTCTTAGCCCAATTCACCTCACAAGATGGTGGTTGTGGGGAAAAGAAGTGATGAAAAGATGAAAAGAATATTAGGTATGCTCACTGCCTTGGGTTTTTTATAAAAACAATAAAGGGATTGGGGAAAAAAACTGTAAAAATATAGCTGGAGTTACTTGTGGAAAAAGCTTTGTCTTTGCTTTTTTTAAAAATATCAAAAGAAAAATGAAAACTCTGAATCCAGCTGAGTTGCTTTTCCATTCAAACGAGAAAAAAAACTCAGCTTTTTTCCTATCAACGTAATTAGAAAAGGAAAAATTTTCATCTAAGAACAATAAAATTACCTCCCCCCCCGCCCAAAAAAAAGCCAGGGTGAGTTTTAATCAACTTCATGAATTGTCAACTCCCCTTTCTCTTAATTTAAAGAGTTATGTGCAGCCATGCTAACTGGGATTAATTTATAGAAAACAATAAAGTAATTGTATTTTTGCAAGTGCTTTGGGGGCTTTTATGGTGAAAAATGTTTAGATATGGCAACCTGATGAACTAAAATGAGGTGACAATCTTTGATGTTGGTGTTTCTTTTGTGGCCTGATGGATACTGACTTAGATCACATAGTGTTAACATTGCACTGTTTTTAAACATCAACCGTTCAAAGATTTTATAGATCATATCAGATGCAGCCTTGAAATAGATTAAAGTTTCAATTTAAATGCAAACCACTTGTGGCGTAGGATGTTAAAAATAGGTCACCTGGACAGTCTTTTTCTGTAATGTTTAATCAAGATTCTGTCACATTTAATTTTTGTTATCTAAATTCTTCTACTTAGAAAAGAATGAGAATTTTTAAAAGTAGCCATGGATTTGTTTTAAATTTTGTTTTTTTCCTGGACAGTAGTGTCAAAACACTTTTTAAAATTTCTGTGTAAAATGGAATCAATTTTAGAATTCTTAGGGTAGAGTAGATTTTTAAACTTTTTAATTTTGTTCATATTGTTTTCTTTTTCCTTCTTCACAGATTTGATATATATTTTTAAAAAGATATTTGAGTTAGTCAGAAAGAACCTCCCAAGTGTTTTACAGGGAAATCTAAAGCAATCAGCACTGGAAACAGTGTATTGAGAAGGTACAGCACAGTAATTAAATATATCCTCTGCAGCAGGGTGTCAAACTCGATTTCATTGAGGGCCGCATCAGGGTTGCTCAGGGGGCTGGAGTGGACGTGGCCAGGATGGGCATGGCCAGCTCAACGTCATTTGTGTCAGGGGTGCATGTGGTGGCTCGAGTGCTCTACCAGTGAAAACAGGCTCCCGAGTTCTGTTTTCGGCTGACCCTCTGCCAGCGAAAACGGAGCTCAAGAGGGCCACCCACAGCCCCCCTGAGCTCCGTTTTTGCTGGCAGAGGCACCACAGGCCAGTCCTTTGCTGTTTCTAGGGCAGCCCTGCGGGCCAGATCTAATCACCCCGCGGGCCGAATCAGGTCCCGGGGCCTTGAATTTGACACCCCTGCTCTGCAGAACTGTATTTTGTGTTGCAAATGTGACTGCAGTACTGAATTTTGTGTTTTAAACTAAGACTAAATATTGGACCCCACTTTGAGAGAGTCCTTTTCTTTTAATTATAGCTTTGGCTCTAATAGCTGCTATGTTATATGGCAGAACTGTGCAGAGCAGTGTAGAAGTAGACTAAAAAGTGTGCTGAGGCATCGTTTTTTTGCGAATACAAACATGTTATTGTGTTGACGTTCGTTAATTTTGCTTCTATAGAGCTGAATTGGTGGTGAGAACAGGCCTGAAGGCCTTGTCTGAATTATAGCTATAAAAATGAGTCATGAGATCAAGTTTCAACACAGCTTTCTAGCTCTCTGCGGAGGCTGCTGCTGAGCAACTAAAATGTGTAGAGTCATAGAGCCTCTAAAGAGATTTGCTAAACTTTTTTTGTGCTGTGCGTGCACTTTCTTCCCACTTCAGTCTGTTGCAGCCGTCAATTGTATTATGTCTGGAACCCTTGGCTCTCTTTATAGTATGTTTATTCAGTTTAATCCTCTGAGCAGATTTAGAATCTAAGCGTATGCTATTAAAAGTGAATGGCAGGTACCTCAGAATTGATTGGGAAGTCTGAAATGAGGCGGGGCAAATGGGCTTTTAAGATGTACATAGGTCTTCTACCTCTTTTTTATTTTCCTTTTAAAGACTGCCCCTTTTACAGTAGAAACAATGATTCTTGTTGACTTTTTAAATTATTTCTGCAACCAAATAATTTGTAATGTGGAAAACATTCTGGTATTAATTTGAACATTTGACCTGAAGTCTGATTTACTGGATGTAATCTACTTGACTTTTAAAATAAAAAAAGCAAATATAGGCATGAATTATTTGTGCTCTTTGTACAGAAAACTGTGAAGGTAATGTTGGGAAAGGCCATGAAAAATTCATAATCCATGTTTGGACCTTAGTATCGTTTAGTTCTCCTCTGGAGTATCAGACCTTGACAGGCTATTTTGCAGGGCAGATCTTCCTGGAAGAAAACAAAAACAAACCATAACATCCTTCATCTGAAGATGCTCATTTGGATTAGACCTGATCCTTTTTTATAGTGGGCCAAGCAGCTATTCAAATCCACAAAGTTGGTTGGGTTGATAGTTCTGAATACTGGTCCTTTTTCTTTAGTGCTATTCTTGCTATTGTGTTTGCAAGTATTGAACCCAGTTATAAGCTCAGCAAACATGTGCCTGAAAAGGGTGCAATATTTTGACTATTTTGACTGTGTGCCTTGTTAGTATGAAAAAAAGCCTTCTCCCTGGATCAAACCTTTGCATGTGAAGGTGGTGATGTAAAAGAGAATGTCTTTTGTATTACAGTTGTCCTGGACAGATTGTCTCCTGATTGCTTTTAGATTTACAACTAGATTGGCAATTCTAAAAAAGGGAAGGGTTGGTTAAAATTATTCAAGATAAGAGTTGTTTTGTTCTGGATATAATGGAGAGAGAACAAGACAGAGAAAAAAGCCAAGAATATAAGTGGATTAGGGGGCAGGAGGGAGTGGAAGTTGTAGGATACATGTAGGAGATTAGTGGGGTATTCCTTACTGGGATATTGGCAGCAACTAAAGAGGGGTTTTAATACCATCAATCAAGTCATCCTTCTGAGTCATAAGGATACTGTTTTTCCTATCTGCTCATGTCAGCACCAGGAGACTGTTTTTGAGCACTTAGGTCATTGGCTTGCAATGTCTAATATTGTCACGTCTCACAAACCAAGGGTGACACATGAGTTACCGGTACTTCTGGGTAGCTTCTTTATTATTGTTTGCCTACAGACAGAATCTTGCCAGACTAAAAGAACTATCTGCACAATATAAACATTTTAGTTAACTCTAAACTGTATTTTGTGAACTACTAGGGGGAGTTGTCTTTGCTTCTTCTAGCCTACCATACATTCCAAAGTCGGCTGCCTCTTTGCCTTCTGAGAAGCAGTTTCTCCCTCCTAGGACTCCAGACTACATTCTACCGCAAGTAGGATACTTCTGTGTTGTTCAAAATCTCCATAAAACTGTGGAGAAATCCTTTGGAGTTTTGGAGTAAAATGCTATCATTATAGTGATTACACCCAGTTCTACAACTCTAGGTCATTAAATTCCAGGGAAACAATAAGAATCCTTGAATGGTGCTTAAATTCTGTAATCAGTTGGATGAAGGAGAACATTCCATAATTAAATCCAAACAATATGGAGATACTGGGGGTAAATAGGATATTAAACCTCAGGGAATTGAGGTTCAGCAGCTGGTTGCAGTCTTGTGAAAGTGCAGGTCCACAGTGGGACCTTCATCTTCTGGATTTGCAAATGATGTGAGCAATGTGTTTGACTAATTCAATGCCAGTTGAAGCCATTCATAAAGACAATTGAATTTTGGTGACACTTAGTCAGTTACCTAGTTACATCCTGCAAAATACCCTATGTGTGTCTAAAAATTGTGATTGGTGCATGATGTGGGAAAGGGACTTGTCAAGAAAAGGTGCAGAGATCACATTGTGCTTGTACCGATAGATTTCTACTACACACCCGTTGGTACTACAGTACTACTCCTCGACTTACAACCATTCATTCAGTGACTGTTCAAAGTTACAGCGGCACTGAAAAGGGGATGTATAACCCTTTCTCACATGACAGTTGCAGCATCTTCATGGTCATGTCATCTCTCTTAGCAACAAGAATGTTGGGCTCAATTGTGGTTGTAAGTTGAAAACTACCTCTAGGTGATAATTGACAGAAACGTAAGTTCTTGGAATTGAAGCTCTAAATGACTCAATCTAAACTGTCCAAGAGAATTCACGTCTTTTCTGTTTAGATCTGCAGAAGTGGCACTTTTGAAGATGCCATAATTGCTCATCGCTCATTTTTGTAGTATAGCAGTCTTCTATATAGATACACTGTTCAGAAAATCTGCGAACAGGCATCTGTTCCACCAGACTCTTAACTGTTAATTTATTTTAGTGTTCATTTTAATTGTTGTTTTTAATTTTCTATGTACCGTTTGCTAACCTGCTGTTAGCTACTGTTATTTGCCTTTTAAAACATTTATTTTATTTTAATTTTTGTTAATGAATTCAGAAAGCAGAAAGAAAAAAAAATAAAGTTATAAAACAAGAAGGGAAAGAAAAATGGCATATTTCAGGGGTCCTCAACCCCCGGTCCGTGGACCGGCACTGGGTTGTGGCATGCCAGAAACAACAAAGCTTGCAGGATGAAGGCAGCATGCAAAACCACGCCCCCTTGAGTCCACGGAAAAACCTCTCAAACCAGGCCCGGGAGCCCAAAAGGTTGGGGCCATTGGCATACCTTCATATGAGCCAGTTTTGTCAAGTGGTTAAGACTAGAAATTGTGAAACTCTGCATTCTAGTTCCACCTTAGATTTGAAAGCACAGCTGGGAGACCTTGGGCCATTCACTCACCCTTTCAACCCAACCAACCCCATAGGATTGTCATGGTGGGGAATATAGGAGGAGGATGACAAAATAGTATGTTCTCCTCCTTATTTATAAAAATAAAGGTAAGATGAAAATAAAAAATTAAAGCGTGTATGTGTGTATATATTCTAAACAAGATGATAACTTTCAAAACACTGACTTCTACAGAATTCCATACTCCATTATAGTTAAAGAGTACTGTATTTTTTGGTGAATAAGATGCACTCCCCCCACCCAAGGTGGGTGGAAATGTCCGTGCATCTTATAGAGCTAATGTTGCTGATGCCCCACCAACCTGCCAGCCCACACCCTTCGGCTTCTGCCTCCCAGCAATTTACCTCTTTGCAGCAAACAGCCTGGTCAGCTTTAGCACATCCTAATTTAGCATGAGCAGCTGATTGGCGGTTGGATCTGCCTCCCAGAATACTATCTATCAGCTGTTCCAGGCTGCGGGGATTGCCACCGCCCATTGCCGCTGCCACATATCACCGCCTCCGCATGCCCCATTTTTGGCCTCCACGCATACTGTTTTCAGCCTCTACGCACACCATTTTCAGCCCATTTCAGGCGGCGGGGTTAGGTGAAAATGGGGCGCACAGAGGTGACGATGGGCGGTGACGATCCCACAGCCTGGAGCGGCATTAAGCGGTATTCCGAGAGGCAGATCTGACCGCCAATCAGCTGCTTGTGCTAAATCAGGCAGTGCTGAAGCTGATCAGGCTCTCTCTTGTTTGCTGCAAGGAAGCAAATTTCTGGGAGGCAGAGGAAGAGGCAGATTTTTTTTTCTTGTTTTCCTCCCCAAAAGCTATATGTGTCTTATAGCCCGGAGCATCTTATAGTCTGAAAAATATGGTATTAAATTGAGGGCTAGTATTCTGAACAACATTTGTAAATGCATGGTTGGATTTTAGAGGTCTATTTTGAAAGAAACCTGTCAGCTGAGAAATAGCTCTAAATTATTTTAATTTGAACCAAATGAACTACATTTGTGAACATTATAGAATTGTTAAATAAGATTTTAACAGAGGACTATTATGTCAAATGCTAATCCCCATCCCAGGGAATATTTTGCAGAGCCCTGTAAAGAAAGGATTTTGTGAGTTAGATTTTCCCATCAGGTGAGCTGCTGAATCCTGCTTGTTGGTATGTACTTTCTGTTAACTTGGAGTTTTAAGAAATACATATAAAGTATGTCACAATACAGTTGATTTTCAGATCATTTGTTCATTTTATAACCTTACAACCATTTGTTTAATGATTGTTTGAAGTTACAATGGAACTTAAAAAAAAAATTAACTTAGGATCATTTTTCACACTTATGACTGTTGTAGGATCCCCATGGTCGTGTGATAAAAATTCAGACATTTGGCAACTGGCATGTATCTAGGACAGTTTCAGTGTCCTGGGGTCATGTGATCCTCTTTTGCAACCGTCTGAAAAATTCAATGGGGAAGCCAGATTCATTTAACAACTATGTTACAAACTAAACAACTTCAGTGATTCACTGAACAACTGTGGCAAAACAGGTTGTACAGTGGGGCAAAATTCACTTAACAACTGTCTTAGCAATGTTGAGCTCAATTTTTTACTCGTAAGGTGAGGATGACTTGTATAAGGGATTAAGTAAATTAAAAGTGCAATTTTGTACCATATGCCTGGGAATATATTCCATTGGACTTGGTGGGTCTATTTCTGAGTCAATATGTTTACAGATTACATTGAAAGCTTATTAGATCATTATATTAGCAAGGATAAGTGCTGGCTTTGAGTGGCCTATTCAGCCAGAAAATTCACAGGACGACTGTGGCCCAGCCCTGTCCTTTAAGCTAATTTACTCATTGACTGATTTTACAGGCAGAGTTTTACTATATGAAAGCTGTGGTTTTGCTTAACCCTGATGCTGAATAAGTAACAGTGTCTGAAGTCACAAAACATATTAAACTATCAACCATAGTTTAGACCTGAGAGAGATTGGGCTGAAACAATATTCCAAAACCAAAGAAACCACATCATAGTATAGCGTATGTTCGCCCTTCCTATTGGAAGAAAGATGGTGGTACAAATGGGGAGAAGCAGGTAACATTTTAATGCTAAGGCAGGCTCATGCAGCCTAGAACTGCAAACTATACAGTAGTCCCCGATTTACAACAGTTCACTTAGTGACCTTTCAAAGTTACAACGACAGGGAAAAAGTCACTTATAACCGTTTTTCACACTTATGACCGTTGATCAAATGATCAAAATTTAGACACCTGGCAACTGACTCGTATTTATGACGGTGGCAGTGCCTCAGGCTCATGTGGTCACCTTGTGCAACCTTCTTACAAGCAGTGGAGAAGTCAGATTTGTTTAACAGAACCATGTTATTAACTTAATAACTGCAGTGATTCACCTAACAATCTGTGGCAAGAAAAGTCATAAAATAGGGGCAAAATTCACTTAAATGTTTCGCTTAACCACATAAAATTTGGGCTCAGTTGGAGTCGTAAGTCATTCTGTAAACAGAATGAAAATTCCTTGTCAGGTTATATTTATTGTTTCATGTGCAGCTCTTGGGACTCTACAAAACAGCTTCCATCTAAGGTAGGTCAATAGGAGTCAGTCTTCAAATATCCAATGATAGATTCAGATTACATAGCCTGTCATTGAGGATATGGCATAATGCTCTAAACCAGGAGTGTCAACCTGTTTTCATTGAGGGCTGCATCAGGGTTGTGTTTCACTTTGGGGGCAGCTTGACATCACTTGTGTCGTTCCCGAGCTCCATTTTCAGCTGTGATGGCCTGCTCCAGCACTCTGCCAGTGAAAACGGAGCTCAGCCCCCCCACCCCGAGCTCTGTGTCAGGGTTCCAAATAGCATCCAAAAGTAAATCAGAGTCCAAGGCAAAGTATTGCTCAAAGTTCCAATTTATTTAGAGACCCATGTTGGTGCATCTGGAAAAACCCAAATCTGAAAGCTTCTCAGTTTCCCCCACCCAATTGAAAGTTCAAGAACTTGCCCCCACACCCACAAGCCTATCACATGGTCCAATGTTCCAGTGCCATGTTGGCAGCTTCCACTCATCCAGTTCCGGTCAGGTGCAGAGGTGCAAAGACAAATAATAACCATGGCTTTCTAGAAAGAATTTTGTTATGGCTACATAGCATCTAACTCCATACAATTCCTTCCTCCCATTTTCCCACAATAAGAAAACGCATAGTAGAATATTAGAAAGCATGGCAGGCCTGAGATCCTGCAAATATGGCTACATATGGCCTGATGCTCTGTTTTCACTGGCATAGGCACCCTGGCCAATCCTTTGCTGTTTCCAAGGTGGCCCCGTGGGCCATATGAAGTACCCTGTAGCCTGAATCCGGTCCACGGGCCTTGAGTTTGACACCCCTGCTCCAAGTGATGGACCATGTCTCTGAATAAAGGTACTTGCAAATCAGGTTTCAGGTTTCCCCACCAAACAATGGATCACAAAATATGTCCCACTCTGGAGTAGTTTTCTATAAACCTGCTTCAAGTTAAAGCGCCTTGAAATGTTTATCGATTTGTCCTGGTATGGCTAAGTGACCATGGAGGAATTCTAAGGAAGGATTTTAATTTTTTCTTTCTGAAAAGGAAGAAGTTGAGATGCTTCATACCTCAGTCTCAAATAGCTTCCCTTTGAAGGAGGGAGTTCCCCTAAGTTTAGGATTTTTAGTAAAGACAGGGAGGCCTGCCTTTCTTGTAAGTCATATGGAGTGGGATACAGCATGCCTAGAATTGGTGGGTTAGGGTTAGGGTGAAGCTGTCTTGATGCTGTGGTTCTGATTGCCCTCTTCTCAATTCAATTTTTTGCTGTAAGCTGCTCAGAACTACTTCAAAACGAGACAGGCAGCGAATAAATTTAATACACAACATACATAAACACACACACACACACACACACACATACGTGCCTGCTCTGGCTGCTCTTTTGCATTGGTTTTAAATACACCCATGATTTCTAGTTGACTCTGGTTAGCTGCCTGCATAGCTTCTCTATTCTATATTGATTTTACAGAGGCCCTGAGGTTTGATTTTGATAGAACTGACACCGGAGACAGCTGTCTGTTAAGGAGGGTCATGCATACAAGCTACATTGATGAGAAAGATGTCTGGCGCCAGGGTACACATTAATAATAATATTTCAGTAAAGGGCTCTTTAATTTCCTCTTATTAAACTCCCTGACATGGTAGTCAGCATTCAAAGGCTTTTAACTCCTCCCTCTCAAACACTTCTGTCTGTAATGTTGGTGTTGAAGACGGAAGTATTATATTTATCTCTCTGTTTTGAAAGGAGGACAAAAAAGACAGCATATTTTGAGACTCTTATCAAGAGCTAAAAGAGAAATAAGAGTTTCATTAAAAATCTAGCCAGCCAGCAGGAAACGTGTTTATCTAATCATTTGTTTATGTGGAAAAGAATAAAAGTTTTGTTCCCTCTAAGCAAATGCAATTTTTCTCCTTTCCCTCTCGAGGATAGCTATAATTCCAGATGTTGTTTGGATTCATGATAGTGAATAGGGGGGAAAAAACCTTAATGATAATAACAGAGTCAGACTGGCTGGTTCTGTTTTGTCAGGGAAATAGAGAGATAAAAACTCCATTAATGGTGTGTGCTTTGCCTAAGTAGCTAATAAAACAATGCCTTCTTCACTGGAAATACGTCCAGAGATTGGCAGAGATCAGTGCCAAGAGCATAAAGTGACAGCTGGACAGGCTGATGTTGTGTTTGTGAGGCAGAAGTGATGGGTGTGAAGATAAGATTGTTAATGATGTAAGAACCTTGCAAGTTTTTCTGTACAACCTTTTGCTATCCCATTAACTAGTTATTAGTGATATGTATCTATCACTATGTGCAGCTAATTCTCGACTTATGACCAAAATTGAGTCCAGAACTTCTGTTGCCAAGCAAGGTAGTAACTGAGGCCCAATTGTATGACCTTTTTTCCATGGTTGTTAAGCGAATCACTGAAACTCAATGAAATCATGCAGTCATTAAGCAATGTTTGTCAGAAGCTGATTGGGAAGATCATAGATGGTAAATATATAACCCAGAGGACACTGCAACAGTCATAAATGCATGACAGTTGCCAAGCAACCAAATTTTGATCACATGACCAGGGGATGCAACGATGGTTATAAGTTTGAGGAACAGGTGCAAGGTCACCTTTTTTTCTGTGCTGTTGTAACTTTAAATGGCTGCTTTCACAGGACTAGACCCAAAAGTTGGAAACCCTGTTCTTCTAACATGTATTGGATTAGCATGTTAGATAACAGTCTGTAACCTCCTTCAAAGAATAGCCATCCTGTAATGGATTGATTTTAGGATAGCAGTAGCACTTAGATTTACATACCACTTCTAAGTGGTTTACAGAGTTAGCATATTGCCCCCAACAATCTGGGTCCTTAGATTGGACAAAGCTAAAGCAATAGTAGTGTTAATAGTAGCACCAACAGTAATAGACATCTTGGGTGCAATCTCCAAACAACTGAAGCACTACTCAAATACCATCAGCATTGACAAATTCACCACCAGTCAATTGCAAAAGGCAGCTTTACTCAGGATAGGTTATATTCTGTGACGATGCCTCTAGGGCCATAAAACATCAACATCTGCCTATTCCAGTTCTTGGGAAAGACTTGATAGGTGGATAAAAATGCCAAATCCAGTCTGAACATCTGGCTGACTGTGTGACAAACTATATACAAACAAAAGTTGTATAAAAGTAAGCACACTCTAAAACAGTAATCAGTTATAGAATAAGCTTCTAACTATAGGTAGTTAGCATCTTACAACAGTTTGTTTAGTGACTGTTTGAAGTTACAGCGGCATTTAATATAGTGACTTACAACCAGTGGTGGGTTTCAATTTATTTTACTACTGGTTTGCTCGTGCATGCACGCTCGCACGATGCTTCTGTATATGCCCAGAAGCATCCCACTACCAGTTCGCCCAATCCAAGGGGAACCAGCAGAAGTCCACCTCTGCTTACAACCATTTTTCACACTTATGACTGTTGCAGCATCCCTATGATCACTAGATTAAAATTCAGATGGTTGGCAACTGACTCATATTTATGACGATGGCAGTGGCCTGGGGTCATGTGATCACTTCTGCGACCTTCTGACAATCAAAGTTAATGGGCAAACCCAATTGACTTAACAACTGTGCTATTAACTTAACAACTGCAAAGACTTGCTTAACAACTGTGGCAAGAAAGATTGTAAAATGGAGCAAATGCATTTAACAAATGTTTCGCTTAGCAACAGAAATTTTGGCCTCGATTGTAGTTTTTGAATATAATTCTATTTATAAAAAAAGCAGACCTAAAATATAAAGCGTCTTTCATGCTGAATTCGACTTCTGATCATTTTATGAATACATCTGTGTAGTTTTCTTGATATCAATATAAATTAAGTGGCTACAAACTATAAATGGCTTTGCCATTGCCTGTTTCTGGAATATTTTTGGTCTTTCCACTTTGCACAATGCCTGCAGCATTGATACTACCAGTATATCATTCCAGTACTAACTAAATCCAATTCTGCTTAGTGTTTTGGGGGTCAGCCATCAAAATAATCTTAGATATGTCAGTACAGACCTATATCTAGATTTATGAACTTCCATTAAATGATCTTGGAAGAGTTGCTAAGCCACAATGGGTTAGGCTTGGAACATCATCTGAACCCAGACCATTAAGGGACTCTGCCAAGATTAATCACAGTTTATCCTTATGCTTGTGGTGCATTTAACTGAAGCATCACATGGCATATGGCCCAAACAAGAAAAGGGGTGGTAGCTTTATTGCTCAGTTTCCCTTCTCTCCAGACCTAGAGATGGGAGTCAGAAATGGTGTAAACTGTGTGTGCATTTGTGTGTTTCTGTTTCTAGTATTGCTTCTACAGTTTTCCTCTACCACATGCACAATTAGTCTCAACTCCAATTAGACTACCCTTAGTAGGGTAGGATGGGGGAGGAGTACACAAAGTGATATTAACCATTGGTGGGCACCCAAAGTAAGATAGCTTAGCATTCATATCTCCCACTTGCTTTATAAAGTACCCTTTTCCCCTGAAAATAAGACCTCCCTGGATAATAAGCCCAATCGGGCTTTGAGTGCATGCACTAAAATAAACCCTCCCCCAAAAATAAGCCATCCCTGAAAATATTGCAACACAGCAGCAGCAACGAGGTGACCATGCTTGCTGCCTCCTGCACCTGAAAAATAATAACACCTCCCCAAAAATAAGGCCTAGCGCTTATTTAGGTGGGCAAAAGAAAATAAGACCCTGTCTTATTTACAGGGAAACACAATAATTGTGAGAAAACATTGTGGAGAAAGAGCTGTACTATATACTAACATGAACTTCCTTTTGTCAAATGTTTAATATGCAGGTACTCCTTGGGTTACATAATAAATTGCGATTGGGATTGCTGTCACTAAGTGATGCACTTTAAAGCAAGATGGGATAGGGAGCGCTGCTGGAGATGGGGGAGACTGGGGCAAGGTCAGTGAAGCCATGTTTGAGTGGGAGAAAGAGTAGGAATGACATATTGGAGTGACTTGTGACCTTCCCTGCTGGCTTCCACATTGACTTCGCTTGGTGGGGAATGACGATCATGTCTCCACAGCTTCTTGCAACATCATAATCATGAACTGAGCGTCTGGATTGCAATCACATATGCTGGTGGGGGAGAGATGCTGTGATGCTAGATTAGCAGTCCCCAATCTTTGGGGCTTGGTGGGCCACCTGGGGGAGAGGAGGGAGCTGCATACACGCATGTGTTCACCAGCCTTCTGCTTGTGCACCCCGGCCCGCCACTTGGACAGCCTGGTTGAGACTAGGCCGATATTAAACTGTGGCCAGGGGGTTGGGGACCCCCTGGGTTAAGAGGACTGGTCATAGGTCCATTTTTTTTCAGCACTGCCAGAACTTTGGGTGCTGAGCGAATGGACATAACTGAGGACATGTAATAAAATGTGATGAACTGTATTTTCCTTTGGGAGGACTTGTTTATTAACATTCAATGAAAAATTCAGAGTGAGGCATGCTGGTAGGTTTTCTTATTTACTGTATAGGTAGGTCAAGGATTACAACCACAAATGAGACCAGAATTTGCATTATAAGTCGCATGGCTGTAAGTCAAGTTGGACCCAAAATTACAACAATGTTTATGGTAGTCACTAAGAGAATCGTCACAGTCATTAATCAAATCATGCAGTTGTTAAGTGAATTCAGTTTCCCCAATGGATGTTTTTTTGCTGGAAATCGCATTGTGATCAGGTCACAACAGGATGCTGAAACCGGTTGTAAATACAGGCTGGTTGCCAAGCCCGCAAGTTGTGATCATGTGACCATGAAGGTGATGTGATGGTTTTAAGCTTGAGCACAAGTGATAAATCACTTTTTCTAAGGCCACCATAACTTTGAACTATAACAAATATACTAAGTTGTTGACTGCTTGTAGTCAGAACTTGTGAATAAGCATTCTGTAGGGAAGTGTTTTTAAAAAACTTAGCTTGTTTATTGTCTTTTTGGGGACAGTATACTGCCTGCTTCCCCGCTCCCCCCCAAAAGTGGGAAATTGGGCATTTTTTTGAACCAGAAAAACTTTCTTCCTTTTGTCTGGGGAATAAGATTTCCCAAATAATTTTGAAATGTAGGAAGAAGTTATGAGAACTGGTCATGAACTTTCTGTATTTTGAACACTGGTTCAAGGTTGTTTCCTTGCAAAACTACAAGACAATTTCCTTTGTAATGGAGGAAAAAACATATTTTTATTGGTTTTTCCAAAAGCTTCTACAGTTCTAAGATAAAAGGGAAATGAAAAAGCACACATTGATTTCTGGGATGAAGTCCTATTTTACTCAAGTGATAAGTTTTTCATGCCTTTTTAAAGAAGAATTTCAGCTGCTGCCAATTTTAAGTTGTATCTGTTGAAGTCCTCAGCTAAGGTAGCACCAGGATTTTCTGCTTAGAAATGGAATTTGTTTATTTTATTTTCATAATTACATGCTTTGTTCCATAGTCAAAAACCAAAGAATTCAATAAAATCTCAATAAAAATAATTGTAATAAAAACATTGAGAAGAGGGGCTGCTTTTTGTAATGTGTTCTAGATCTAATCAAGACTAAAATGACAACCAAAACATTTATTTACTTACACATAAGTAATTAGGAATTGCTGCTATTCAAAAGTTTTTAAAAGTCTATCTTGAATAGAGCTAATAACTTCATGGATAAAATCCATGTAGAAATACTTAATGATTTATAGCTCCTTGCAATCTGACAACTCATAATGACACATACAATATAAAGAAAAATTAAAACATCTATATGGTATCTTTGTGGTTGCTAAGAGTTGTTAGCACACAATCACACAATGATACATTTAAAATTACACTGTAATCAGAAAATCAATCGACACCAAGAGATTAAGATCAAAACATATTTTGATCTTTTAAGTATGATAGTTATATTTATATTAATCATCAATATGGATATAAAATATGGGCAATATACAGCATCAATGGAAGCTTCTCCAAAATATCTCAGTTGCCATTTTAAATTGAATGTGATTTTTTTTTATTTAATTAATATCAACTAGATATTTTGGAGAGACTTCTAGAGATGCTATGGATTGCCCATTTTTATATCTGTATTGATACTTTATTTGTTATTTGTCTGTCATACTTAGTTGAGTGAGTTCAATTTCCTAGAGGCTATTAGAGAGGGGGCGGTCTATTCGCCACCAAAGAAATAGTCGAAAGCAGTCAAACCATTATGAGGAGCAGTTCCTTTTTTTCTTTGGCTCTCCTCACCTCCTAAAAATATGGAATTAGAATGGGTTTCTCTCTTTTTTAAAAAAAATATTTTTTTATTTTTACTATATAAAAAGAGAGCAACAGTTTCAATGTCTATATAAAACAGTGTGTTGTCTGGTTACAGTTAATTTGAGGAATAATCATCATCATAATAGAGGAATGCGGTGGCTCACTGAGCTTGTCGATCAGAAGGTCGGTAGTTCAAATCCCTAGCACCGCGTAACTGAGTGAGCTCCCATTACTTTTCCCAGTTTCTGTCAACCTAGTAGTTCGAAAGCAGGTAAAAATGCAAGTAGAAAAATAGGGACCACTTTGGTGGGAAGGTGACAGCGCTCCGTGCACCTTCGGCGTTGAGTCATGTCGGCCACATGTCCACAGAGACGTCTTCAGACAGCGCTGGTTCTCCAACTTAGAAACAGAGATGAGCATTGCTCCCTAGACCCAAAAATGACTAGCTCGCATGTGCGGGGGAACCTTTACCCTTAAATAATAACAATAACAATAATAATGTTCATTAGTAGTGATCATATAATAACAGTATTTTCTCATAATATTAATATGTAATTGTTGATATTAAATCATATTAATAATAAACCTTATAGTGAAATTAATCCTTTTCTTACAAGATATGGAATATTTTGAAACATGGGGTTCATTTTATCAATGGTTAAATAACAGAAACAGAAGTTAGAACATTTCGAATGGGTTTCTCCTTGAGCTGTCTCCTAAGATGGGCTGATTCAGGTTAGAAGTCTCTTGGAAGCAACATTGAAATGGCTTGCAATTGATTCCCCCACCCCATCATATTGTTTCAATCAGTGACGTGCGGTGAGGGATACCGTTGGTGAGGCAAGAGCGCAGCAGCGGCGAGAAGCAACGTCCCCGCCGCTGTGTCCGACAGGCATCTCTCGTTTATGATGGGACACAGCGTGTCGGACACAGCGGCGGGGGTGTTGCTTCTCGCCGCTACCGCGCTCTGCCGCCTCGACCCCGCCTCCTCCGTCCCCGCTGACATTCTTGGGAGCAGGTCGGGTGGCTGGCTGGCTGGGAGGAGAAGAGCGGTGAGTCTTTGTGCCGGCTGGCCCGCCAGGCAGGGAGCAGGTCGGGTGGGGGTGGCTGGCTGGCTGGGAGGAGAAGAGCGGTGAGTCTTTGTGCCGGCCGGCCGGCCAGGCAAGAAGCAGGTTGGGTGGGGGTGAGTGGCTGGCTGGCTGGGAGAAGAGCGGTGAGTCTCTCCCCAGCCAGCCACAAGGGCTCACCGCTCTTCTCCTCCTCCTCGTCACCCTCCCCGCTCGGTGCTGGGCTGGCTGCAGAAGAAATGGCGGATGGTGAAAGAAAAACCTCTCCAGAATCACCCTTGCACTTGCGCAGTCGCTCAAGTGCAAGACATGATTCGCTGCTCTCAGATCAGGAGGCGGGAGAATCAGTGCCTCTTTTGCCTATTAAATTTTTTGCTTTTTAACTCCTCCTTAACTTTTAAAAGGCGAAAAATTCCTTAAGCAAAAGAGGCCCCGAGTTCTCTGGCCTCTTCCTAGTTAACACTGAGAGCAGACACCAAGCCACTGTGACTTGAAATCTGGTAGCAACTATCCTGGCTTTAATTAATTAAAAAAAAATATTTAAAACTCTTTCCTTTCTCTCAGGAGACTGGGGAGGCTCCGCCTCCCTTGCCTCTAGTGACTGCACGTCCCTGGTTTCAACTGATATTGCGTATAATTCAGGTATTAAAATTTAGTCTCCAGTTCCGGTCATTTATTTTATTTTATTTTGTTTAGAAATTTTATATTGCCACCTCCTTGGACATGACGACTCAAAGATATAAAAACGCCACATTTAAAAATAAAAATAATAATAAAATAAAACGCTAAACTTTTTGACACCAACCAAGGATGAAAAAGACTTGGTAAGGATCCCCCCCCACCTTCCTTAATCAAGCGGCACTTTCAGAATGCTTTGAACCGCATTAACAGCAAGAGATTTATCAGTGATGCAGAGAAAACAGTTGGGCTGAAGCAGTTTGTGGGGGTTTGTTTGTGATTCTGGTTATCTTTTTTAAATCTCTAGGCGGTTAGTTAAGCCTAGCAGAGGCTTACAAAAGTTCCGTGATTAATCTTTCAATGGCAGTGAAAGAAACAAGGCAATAATCAGCCTGTTGAAAAAAAATGGAGGTTCTTTTCCAAATTTTGGCAATACAAACTTGGGAGGCGGGGGCTTCCTTGATCGTAAAAAATGAAATTGGGCCATATGGGGCCTGTGGATTGCCGATCCTTTCTCCAAAATAGGAGTTCAAAAAGAGCAGCTTGGGACCCACATGAACAAAACCAGATATATTTGTGCTGCGTTTTGTGGAGGAAAGGTTGTTGCTATGGGTGGTCCCCCCCCCTTGCATTTTGTGAAGTAAAATGGTGGGCGGGGAGTCCTTTGCAGATTCACTTTGGGTTCTGGTCCCACCCATTTTAGTTGTCCAGCGTATGGCAAGCATTCAAATATGATGGGGACAGATCTGAAGGTGGCTGACAGGTAACTTTTAGCTTAATCTCTTTTTGGAGAAGAGAAAATTCTGCAGTCTGAACTTAATTGTAGAACAAATTTTGTCTCATCTCGTTTTCTGCTGAATTTCTGCTTCAAAGTTCACCCGTGGAAGAGCCTGTGATGATAGCCATAAACTGTAAACAGGCTTTCATGTGCAAAAGTATCCCTTCATATAAGAGAGGATAGTGGAAGGAATTCTGGTCACCACTGCGGCTTTTCACAACTTAAAAAAAATTAGCAGAAGTCAAATAAAGTAGTTCAAGAGACATATATAGCTTATGGTACCCTTTATTTAAGGGGACGGGATGGCTCAGTGGCTAAGATACTGAGCTTGTCGATCAGAAAGGTTAGCAGTTCGACGGTTTGAATCCCTAACACCGCGTAATGGAATGAGCTTCCGTTACTTGTCCCAGCTTCTACCAACCCAGATGTTCGAAAGAACATAAAAATGCAAATAGAAAAATAGGGACCACCTTTGATGGGAAGGTGATAGCGTTCCATGCGTCTTCTGCATTTAGTCATGCCGGCATTTAGTCATGACCCCGGAAACGTCTTCGGACAGCACTGGCTCTTCAACTTTAAAACGGAGATGAGCACCGCCCCCTAGAGTCGCGAACAACTAGCATGTGTGTGCAAGGGGAACCTTTGCCCTTTACCCTTTATTTAAAACAGTGTTCTTCTTTGATTAGTCACTCTTTTATTTGTAAAAGGAAACTATTTGTTCTCAGGGACAATATTGATCAGGTTATATATGTTTTTTTGCCTTTGCTGCAGAAAAAAAGAAGCTTTACTTCATGGCAAGGAGTAATATCCTGCAACAGAAATTGCCCCCCAAACTGGGCAGAAGGAATCTTCATAAATTGTGACGTGCAGACCTTCAATCAGATTTTGCTGAAATGGGTTATACAGCTCGCAGTTCAGTCCTGGGATTTATTCTTAAGTAAGTATATATAGAATGGAAACTTCATTAAGTAAACAATACAGTGTGTCAGTCATGTGTGTGTTTGTGTGTGTGTGTGTGTACAGCATATGTATATGTATGTGTATGTGTATGTGTATATAAATACAGTATATATACAGGGCGGGGCATAACCTTTTCCTAGGGGGTCACAGCAACACTTGTAATAACAACACAAATAATTCATACACCATTCGAAAGCCCATCAAAAACTGAGTTTATTGACACGATTTAATAGTCAGTATGACCACCATTAGCCCTTCGAACAGCATTCAAACGAGGTGGATAAGAACACAACAAATCTTCAAACAGTTCCGTTCGATTTTCCAGATTTTTCAACACAGTTTCCAAATTCATTCTCAAAGTTTCAACCGAAACAAATTTAACATTTAATAGCTCATTCAATTCAGTTTTTTATGGGCTTTAAAATGAGGTGTCGCGGAAGTTGTAAACTGCTGTCGATCTTGCTGTGACCCCCTAGGAAAAGGTTATGCCCC
Organism: Thamnophis sirtalis; assembly: GCF_051295495.1. Taxonomy (NCBI): domain Eukaryota; kingdom Metazoa; phylum Chordata; class Lepidosauria; order Squamata; family Natricidae; genus Thamnophis; species Thamnophis sirtalis. The sequence goes on from NW_028261381.1 coordinate 31,941,473, forward strand.
ACCCTGAAAATTGAACGGAACTGTTTGAAGATTTGTTGTGTTCTTATCCACCTCGTTTGAATGCTGTTCGAAGGGCTAATGGTGGTCATACTGACTATTAAATCGTGTCAATAAACTCAGTTTTTGATGGGCTTTCGAATGGTGTATGAATTATTTGTGTTGTTATTACAAGTGTTGCTGTGACCCCCTAGGAAAAGGTTATGCCCCGCCCTGTATATATATATATGTATGTATGTATGAATGTATGTATGTGTATACATACATACATATACATATATATATATATGCTGGTCTTGTTGTATTCGGGTCTTTTCCCATGTAAGACCCGAATACAACAAGACCAGCATACCTACACCCGCGAAAATCTACGAAAACACACACACACACATGTATGTATGTTTGTATGTGTGTGTGTGTATATATTTGGCGAGGTCTCACTCGCTATCTTCAGGCTGGGTTTTGGGCTTAAAGGTTTTTTTGGGGTCTGATTTGCCATTGCCTGTTTCCCAAGGACAACCAGTTGCCTTTGTGCCTTACACTAGAACTCAGTCTGAAGTTCTAGTCTGAAGCCTTAAGCACTACACCAAACTGGCTCTCACTATTTCTTAGGGTAAAAGTAAAATATATTAAAATTCATGTCTCAGCTCTTGAGATATGTTATACTCCAGGTTTCACGGGGGCTAAGGCAGAAGCAAAAGTGTTTTAGCACAATATATCTGAAAGATATAAGATCAAAAATGGTTGCTTCAAAGTGAGATGGAATAAGTTTGACTTTCTATGGTAGTCAATTAACCAGTGAAATAAAATCAATTATCCTTTGCACATTATGAGAAATTCAGGATACCATTACATTCAATCCAAGTCAATGTTGAGTTGAATGGTCTTCTAAATCTAATCTATAAATATTTTATTTATTTATCTTTTAATGTATATTATGGCATAGCAAAATAACAATGAGGCTTTGTAGTGTAATTGTACCCATCTGTACTTCGCTTCTTATATTACTGTGTTCGATCATTTGATGTGTGGGAATATACCTGGGTGTAACTCCTGAATGATTACTTATGTTTCTAATGCCATACTACTATTATAAATAATTGACCACAGTTTAGGATCTAATATGTGCGTCTTCTCTGGGCAAACCTGGTCTTTATTTTAACTTCAGCCATGGAATCCTAATGTTTCTTCTTTCAGGGCCTGTTTTCTTTTTTTCCTGAACACGCAGCTCAAGTTGTCCTTTATGTCACCCTTATCAACATTGTGATGGCTCATTGGCTAAGACACTCAGCTTGTTGATCAGAAAGGTTGGCAGTTCGGTGGTTCGAATCCCTAGCACCGCATAACCGAGTGAGCTCCCGTTACTTGTCCCAGCTTCTTCCAACCTAGTAGTTTGAAAGCCCATAAAAAATGCAAGTAGAAAAATAGGAACCACCTTTGGTGGGAAGGTAACAGCATTCTGTGCGCCTTTGGTATTTAGTCATGCTGGCCACATGACCATGGAGACATCTTTAGACAGCGCTGGCTCTTCAGCTTTGAAACAGAGATGAGCACTGCACCGTAGAGTTGGGGACAACTAGCACATATGTGCGAGGGGAACCTTTACATTACCTTTACTGTTCTGATCCCCCTCCTCCATCCAGGAACTAAAGCCGAGACAAGCGTAAATGAGAATGTTTTCAATAAGTCCAGACTCCCGGTGGCTGAAAGCCAAGTACACAAACAGATAAGCACTTTGGCAGCAAGTCCTACAAACCTTGGCAGCAATGCAAACAAACTCTGGCAGCAATCCAACCTGCCAAGTTTGTTTCTCGTTAGTCCCTATCGTTGACTTCTGCAAGAAGGGCGTGGCACAAGCAGTCTCTTTTATAATCTGGAGAGGAGCTTAATGAGCACCAGCTGAGCGTAATTACCTCCTGTAATTACGTAGTTGTTCTTGATGCCCGAGTAGCCCTTCGACGGCGTGCATCCTGGAACAACTCACAGGTGGTTTCTGGATCACTCTCCCCACTGATCCAAGACTCAGGCGCCACCTGGTGGCCAACCAGTCTCTCTACACCCTGCTCGGAGTCGGAACCCTGTCCAGGGTCCTCCACATCCTCCAGGGCCGACTCATAAGGCCCCTCGCTGTTGGAGTCTGGTGGCAGCTCCAACGGCTCCTGCCGGGCCACAACACTTTACTATCAACATTGCGAGGCTGATTAGAGTCTTGTGATAATTTCAAGGGCAGAGCTTCAAAAGCTCTCAGTAAGGGGTCTTTAGTTGGAGTTAAACCTGCAAGCCTATGGTTTCTCATCTATTACAGGGGTGGGGTACATTTTATGCCTTAATGGATAAATAGGAACCTGACCAAGCATGTTGAAGTCTCTCTTGGCAGCAAGAAAAGGCGCAGCCCGCTATTGGTATGCAAGCCTCCCAGCGCACTTGCACAGATAGCCCTCTCCTGTTGGCATATACTCATATTCCTATATAACAATTGCCTGTGGTTCTCCTTAACAGTGAAAGGAGAGAGGAATCCCCGAGGGTTGCTCATCTAAAGTGTTCTACAATCTTGAAATAGCTTCACTTTCGAATTTTCCAGTTGAATAAAATGTGGATGAAATCTTCAAGGAGTACCGTTTCATGATGATCCAAGCACCTTGAAACCACTGAACGTTAGTTTTAAATTAACTTTAAGGGAAAATCATACGCTGGGAAATGATTGTTTTGAGTGACTGGAGTGGCAGTGTCTCCAGCGAAGTGCTTTTTGGTGGAGAAGCAAGAATGAAGTGAATCCCTGGGACACCTCCTGAGAGAATAGAACAGTGTTTCTCAACCTTGGCAACTTGAAGATGTCCGGACTTCAACTCATTTGCTGGCTGGGGAATTCTGGGAGTTGAAGTCCGGACATCTTCAAGTTGCCAAGGTTGAGAAACACTGGAATAGAAGAAATTAGCTTTTTTTTTGGGAACCTAGATTGGATCCTTGATTGATTGTGGGCCACCAAATTATCAGTTCCTAGCAACAGCATAACCTAACCTGATCTTTCAAATCCTCCAAGGGTGCATTTAGTGTTACTGTAACTTGAGTCTAACTATCTTGCTATTGGTCATCCTCTTCCTCTTTTTCCTTTCACCTTTCCCAGCATTAAGGCTTCTCCAGAGAGCTAAGTATTTGTACAATGTTTCAAAATAAGATAATTTGAGCCTCGTCATTTGTACCTGGTATAAGACCCCTGGGTTGATTTTTTTTTTTTTTAGTGATCTATTTTCTGGAGTGGACACTGTATTCTCAGGAGTCTTTTACAACACCAAGGTTCAATAACCTTCCTAGCTTATTTCTTCAAAGTCCGACTTTCACTTCCATAGAGTGTCACAGGGGATACATGGCTTACATGATTCTGATTTTTATAAAGACATCTTTATAGAGATGTCTTTAAAGACATATGGATATCTTCCCCAAGGCCTTCATAGCTGCTTTACCTATTGCTAATCTGCAGCATATTTCTTGAGTGCTTGTTTCTTTATTATTGATGGTTCAGCCTAAAAGGTAGATACTATCTACCATTTTGACATCTTTATACCTGTTGTCATTACTGTGATATTCTTTATATTGAATTTTAGTCCCGTTTTTTTTTTCAGTATAATCCTTGACTTTTATTATTGCAGTTTGCAAAAAGCCAATGTTTTCCTCTAAAAGTGCTGTGTTGGATTGATGGCCAAGCTGTTAGAGAATCTTGTAACTATTGGTTCAGTAAGCAGGTAGTGCCTAACAGTCATTTGGGTTGCTTTACCTAATTTCATGACAAAAGAAAGGCATGGAGATAGCCAGTTAAGATTTGCTTTCCCATTGACTTAATGTGGGTAACTGGACTACAAACTTGTATAAAATATATACGTTTGGAATTTATTATGTTCCCATTATACTAAGAAAAGATCTTGTGTTGAGCAGCGATCCTGATACAGTGAGAACTTTAAGCAGGACAGATCCTTGCAATAATGAATGCAATTAATGAATTAGTGGATGGATACCTACATGTTTGAGAAGTGAACAGCAGAAATTAAGAGAAATTTCCTTATGTATTGCATGTATTGCTCCTCCTAGGAACATTTAGTACATTTCAGGACTTAGACTATTATCTAAGGACTTTGCAAAAGTACTGAAGCCTAGTAACAATAAACCTAATAACAATATTAGGGTAACTTTGCACAGCGTGATGATAGTCACAAGTATTACTAATACAGTATTCCTTTTATTTGTCATGTATATATATTTGTCTCTAAGTCTACTGACAAACTAACAGAGCCAAATTATTGTATAGAGCAGCTTTAAAACAAGCTTACATATTTCTTTCTATTTTCCCCAGGAAAAAAAAAGACCTCCAGAGACTTGGGGATCTTGTACAGAAATTGACTGATGAAAGGGCTCAATATTTTGTAGTTTAAGTACAAGTGTAACACATATAGTTGAGAGCATTCTTACACTCATATGTGGTAAGAACTTTTATCCAGTGGTGTTTGCTCGCTTTCACTAAGTCCAGGCTGATAGGTATTTTTGAAAGTAAAATAGCTGGGTGTTTTGAAAGCTTTTGATGGAGTGTCAAAGGATTTCTTGTATTACAGGAAAGCTCAATACTTTCACATTCTATCACTGTAGATTGATTCTAGTTTTTTGTATTTTTATTAAAAGTAATCCTAATGTAGGGATTTGTTTAATGCAGAAGGATATAAAAGATGGGTTGAGTGTTACTTTTATGTTAGAGTAACCTCACTTTGAAAAGTCTTCCCCATTCCTTATACAGTAGGAGGAAAGTTAGAAACATTGATATTATTAGTGGCTTCTTTGCTTGGATTCAGCCTGTGCAAAAATATGCTTGATTTCATCCAGATCGGGAATGAGAAATTGATATTTTTTGCAAATTTTGTATACCATTTTATAATACTTCTATATAAAATTGATTGGACTTTTGGAGGACTTTGATCCCTACTTCACCAATGAGTACCATTTTGTTTCTCGTAGTACCCCTCCTGCTTGGTATCTGGTCCAGTGGTGGGTTTCAATTATTTTACTATCAGTTTGCTCATGGGCATGCTTGCGCAACACTTCTGCGCATGCTCAGAAGCCTCCGGGTAGGTAGGCGGAGCCTCCCACCACAACCACTCTGGTTCACCCAATCTGCGGTGAACCGGCAGAAACCCACCTCTGATCTGGTATTAGGACTTTTTCCTTTTACTTGGCCCACTTGCTTCCATGTACTTAGAATGATGGTCCTTCATATACAGCATTCTCAGCCACATTTTCATTTGTCAGGATTCAAACCAAAAAGATAATTGTACATAAGGAAGACTGCTGTAACCACAATCTTGTATCCATTATGTAGCATAGCTGCGGTCCAGCTCAGTGCAGCCATGTGGACAAATTGCAAGCTTACAATTGAGTAGTCTCTATTCTTCTGGGAAAATGAGATAGCTAAAGAGCAAACACAACATTAAGAACTTCTCCTCCTACAGTGTCTCTGCTCATCCCCCAAGGTTCTTTTTCAAAATAAGGGATTTAACCTTCTGGCCGGGGCATTGTCCTATACCTGACAAGTTTACTGAAGAATTTTTTCTCCATTGTAGTTAACAAACATAAAAAAGAACTGGTAGTTGACTAGTATCACAAAGGTTGCTGGGCTACGGTGAGAAGAGACAGCTATCAAAATCTAGCTTGTGGCTAGATTGTATTTACTGTGCAGCATTCACTAAGTAAATCTCTTGCCCATTGTCAGTGTTAACCTTACCCTTAGTATGCCACAAAATGTATATCTATTATAATTCTAAGACAATAAGTTGGTCAGGCAAGGGTTGATAATAGAGCATGGTTATTAATCTTTAATTACAGGCTTAAATGCCATTATTTACCAGCTGAGTTGATTCTATCTCTTCTTTCAGATTAGTTTGAGTCTTCTTGCATTAAAACCTTCTATAATATGGCCTCTCTTTGGATTTCACTCAGGTTAGGAGATTTATTAAAGAAAGGCTTTTAGTCATTGAAGCCCAGGATGAAAGAGGATTCATTCCAAATTCTGTCCAAACTTAGTTTAACCATGTAAGGTGGCAACCAGCCAACTACATCAACTCACTCATCATTTCAACCCAATAAAGTTTCTTCTTCTGACACAGATATAATAGTATACACCCTCTGTGCTTTTACACAGTACATTCAGCACATCCACAATGAAACCTCTCCTTATGTTTGTGGTTCATGTTGAGGCACTGCTCCTTTTACAGTGATATTTGAGGAAGACTCCTCTTCCATTTCTTACTACATACAACTGAATTGTCCTGAGGAATTTCTTATCATTTTTCTCTTTTCAAACAAGAAAACTGCTATCACCCTTAAGGTAGCAAAGTTCTATATTGTTGCTATGAATGTGCACAAACAATTGACTATACTCAGTGGTGAGATTCAAATCTCTTTACTACCGGTTCTGTGGGCGTGGCTTGGACGTGGCGTGGCTTGGTGAGCGTGGCAAGGGCAGGATACTGTAAAATCTCCATTCCCTCCCCACTCCAGGGGAAGGTTACTGCAAAATCCCCATTCCCTCCCGATCAGCTGGGACTCGGGAGGCAGAGAATAGATGGGGCGGGGCCAGTCAGAGGTGATATTTACCAGTTCTCCGAACTACTCAAAATTTCCACTACCAGTTCTCCAGAACTGGTCAGAACCTGCTGAATAGCACCTCTGACTATACTGCACATGACTGATATCCGTATACCAGGTTCATTTGTCTTTTGGTTCTGTGGATGCTTTGTTGGTTTTCTCCTCTCTTTCTGCTGTAATTAGATTATGTATGTTCTATTTTATTCAGTCCCTGATCAAATAAATATCTCATCCCCTAGTACATCAAGCAGGTTCATCTGCCTTGTAATCCCAAAGCAGCTTTTCCTCTATTCTAGAAAGTAAGCATTCATGGCTGCTCTTTTCTAGCATTATATACTGTGCCTCAAAAAGCTTGTTGTGACAGGAAAGTTACAGGAAGAAAATGATTAAACTTTCTGTTTAATCTTGTGATGTGGCAGAAGTTACAACATTAGGGCTCCCTAGAGATTTCATATAAAGTGTCATGAATTTTAAGGGCAAGTAGAGAAAGCTGTTTATATGAAAGAACTTTCAAGAATAAATAACCAAATGCCCTTTAGTGTGAGAATGTACCTTTTAGATGGAATGTTCCCCTTCTACATCCCAGGGCCTTTTGTTTTGTTTTTCCTGGTTGAGACAAATAAATAAATAAATAAAAGAGTTTTTGTAGCAATTAAACCGAAAAAAGGACACCCTATTTTCAGGTGCCGAGGAAGAGCGAAGTAGCACGCACAGAGGCTGCATTGCAGCATTTAGATTTCTAAATGTGTTCTTGGCTTAGTCTATCATATTTGCAGATGGCCTACTCTCTGGGGATATGCTGCAACCTTTTTAAACTGGCTTCCCTCCTCCCTTTACTATTCTTCTACAATTAGCTCGCTTGTTGTCTCCCAAGACATTATACTGCCTTTCCCTGCACAGATTTGTATTTTGTGGTGAACATATTTAATGAACAGCTGTGCATCTGAGTCACGCTGCAAATTATCCATCCCCCCCTCCCTTTCCCTCTCCGCCTTTAGCAATAAGGTGAAACGTCTCAGCTGAAGTGTAAGTAAATTCTATCAGCTTCCCCAGTGGGATAGCATTGGGGAAACTGGAAAGAAAGGATGGAATTGCGGCAATTGCATGCATCAAGAGGCTTCTTCAAGTTGAGCTCAACTCCTAGTGACTACATAATACATCCAGGTAAGCCTTTTGGCCACATACAGCATTGGTGTGCCACTCCTTCAATTTCCCAGTGTAAACTGCACCTAGGAACTTTTTAGTAGGGTCCCTTCTAAGTTATAACTGACACTGACTCTGGTTTTCTTTTTCCAACATCAGCCAGCGTCCCTACGTGCTGCCACTTGTGTTGTGTTGCATTCTCTGTAACCTTTTTCTTTTTGACGGTGAGAAGATAGGACATATGAGATTACCGTCTTCCCCCAAACACTCAGGACGCAAAAGTTGTAATTGGTAATTTCTTGGAATGGGTGTTTGTATGTGTGTAGAAATTCTACTGGCTAGAATTGTTCAGGTTTCTATTTATGGCAGCAGTCCTTCTGTAAGTGTGAATGCAACACATTGTTAACACATTTTAAGTATCCTGCTGGCTAAAATAGCATGTCCTTCATTTATGGAGCAGCTATTCCACCAGAACTCAAGAGTGTCTCAGGTTAAAGGATGTCATGGCACCTGATAAAGGCTGACTCGTATCAGTAGAAAAGCTGCCTTGCCCTTGTTACAGCCTGCCAGAATCTGTGTGCTTTTAAGTTTGTTGCATTACAACCTGCGAGCATTGGGAATTTGAGGGGCTGAGCCCTGAAATGCTCTCTTGGCCAAGAAGAAAACATCTAGGGCACATCTTCAACAGACTGTTTCTTGGCTTAAATATTCCCCAGCCATCAGCACCCAAGGCATGAATGTCTGCATTCCACTATGTGCAAATGCTTGGCTTAACAAATTATTGATGCGTCTAAATTGTTCACACAGAGGGAGGAAGACCAAGAAGCATTAGCTCATCTTGCAAGAAAAGCAGCCTGTTAAATTCTTCACGTTGATATGGTACTGATAATGCTGATATTTTTTGCAGAAGAACTCATTTGCTCTTTTTTCAGACACGCTGCTTCTATTGCTATGCACGTCTTCTTGTATTGGAGGATGTAAAGAATTCTGGCCCCATAGATTTTAAGAAGCAGGAGTTGTGCATGAAACAAGTGTAAAAATACTAGAGAGTTATAATTAACATAATGGTGCAGACCTCTGTAGAGTCAAATATGTCCCTTTTTAAAATATTTTTTTTATTTTATTTTAATACAAACAATCCATCTTCCATTAAACAGTGTGTTGTCTGGGTACAAATATCTTGTGCAATAACAATTAGAATTTACAACCATATTCATTATTTATCTGCTCATGACTTAATACTGATATATATAACTAATCTGATACTATAACAATCCTCTTCTTAACTTATTTAATTCTATTAACATATTTTCTATATTTCACTTATCTACTTTCATTTCTAACTTTCATATTTGTTCTCTAATCATCGGTAGAATAGTTCCCATATGATATAATATTCAGTTTGTTCCTTCTCTTTAATTGTAAGTGTTAACCTATTCATTTCTGCACATTCTAATATGTCCTTCAGCAGTTTGGGAAAGAATCTGAAGTTAAAGGTTTTCCATCCTGATCCCATAAATCTAGTGAAAAAGGGAGAAACATCTACATTTTTGTTTCATCTTCAGTTGGTTTTCCTGAGTATCCAGTTGTACTACTACAACCTTGCAAGCATTGAATTGAAGCCTATCTGGAAATAGAATTGATTAGAAGCTATTAAATTGTCTTGCGCCTTTGTTCAAGGAGGCATCTATCCTTTCTCTCCTAAGACAGGAATGCATTGTTGTGGCATTTCCTTTGTTGCACTAAAATAGCTTTCCCTGACCCGGTGCTGTCTTGACATGTTGGGTCACAGCTGTGATCGTCCCCAGGTAGTAATACAATACATCTGAAAGGCGCCAGGTTGAGGAATGCTCTACTAGCTAACACACAATACTGGCTTAAATATTGCAAGTTACCTATGCTTGTGTACATTCTTGGGGTAAATGTGGAGTGCCAATTAGCTTTTTTGACTATCTATAGTTACCCATAAACTGACAAGCATGCAGGGGTCTTGAACCATGGCGGACAAATGATTTGTAACATGATGACATTTCAGAAGCCTGTAAGATTTTTCTGGGAAGAGGTTCTCTTCCACAGACTTAGTTAACAAACCAGCAACCCCTAGAATCAAAGATACAAGCAACATCTAATGTCCTTATGCTTATGAAGTATTATTTTTGGAAATAATGATATATTAAGTGTACTTATTAAGGGGATAATCCATTCATTGCCTTGTAACAGCAATATCTTTAGAGTAAAGGATTCTGTCAGTATATTTCTCCATAGTGAGGGGGGAGGAGTATCCAGGATGGGTTTGACCTTATCCTCTCGTGATTGGTTTGAGTCAGATAAGCTCTTTGGGCTCCGCCCCCTGGAGGTGAGCCTGCCCAGTTTTCTGACTCAAAACGATCGTGAGATGTTGCTCATTCGAGAGCTCCAGGAATTTACTAGGATCTAAAGGAAAATTCATTTGGACCCGTCGAGTTTTGCCTCCCTGCTTCACTCCTCCTGCAGGATTGGGTCTGCCACTAGCCCCCTGGGGCGGCAGGCTGCCCTGGACACTGAGGACATCCGAAGACTCTCAGTGAGGAGCTTGGCCAGGCAGCAGAAGGAAGGGCAAAAGCCTCTAGCAGGTAGCCCTAACCAGGAGGACGGGCAAAAGCCTCTAGCAGGCAGCCCCAACAGCTGAGGCTTGTAAGAGCTGGAGATTTGACTCACCCCAATCAAGGGAAAGGTTGCACCTCTCCAGACCTCCAGTAATTTTCAAAGGATTAAAGAAAATAAACTTGGACCCGGCGAACCCTGCCTCCCTTCATCGCAGCCTCCTCCTGCAACGACCGGATTGCCACAAGCCCTCTGGGGCGGCACGCTGCCCTGGCCATTGAGTGAGGTGGAGTCACTCTGTGAGGACCGTTGCCGGGCAAGCAGGAGAACCGGGCACACATGCCTCCTAGAGGCAGCCCTTGATGAGAGGCTTCTCAGGAGCAGAAGCGCTCCTCCGCTCCCCTCAGCCACGAGGTTTTTTTTTTTTAAAAAGGAAAACCTGTGCTGGCAGCTATCACCAGTGGACAAGGTGAGAGCCGGAAAGGCTCTAAAACAGCTGCGGGAGATGAGCGGCAACCGCATGGCAAGCTTGAAAAGGCAAAAGCCATTCCCATGTGCTCCAGCAAAGAGGAGCCTTTTGAATTTGGAGCCGGGGGCCATCTTGAAGCCACGTGGCCAAGATGGCGGCCCCCAGCAGCTCAGGAGGCCGGCAGGACAACAACCACCACTTGAGGAGACCTACAAAGGTGAGAGCCGATCGCAGAGGCATTAGCCAAGAGCGAGGGAGGCAGCAAAGGGCAAAAAGGAGTTAAAGAGGCAGGTGGTGGATCAACACCCCCCCCAAGCCGGAAGAACCACCCCCCCCCCCTACCTTTCTGGCTGCCAAGTAACAGGAGAAGGCTTCCTCCATAAGAACATTCTCCTTTAATTAGGAGGCTGATCGACATCCCTAGCAAGCTGGGTTTGTCACGGCTATTTCTTGATTCCCCCTTAAGAAAACTCCCCTTTAATTAGGAGACAGAGGGGGGGGGGGCGAGAGGCTGACCGGCATCCAGCAAGCTCTGTTTGTCATGGCTATTTCTTGATTCCCCCTTAAGAAAACTCTCCTTTAATTAGGAGACAGAGGGGGGGGGGGCGAGAGGCTGACCGGCATCCAGCAAGCTCTGTTTGTCATGGCTATTTCTTGATTCCCCCTTAAGGAAACTCTCCTTTAATTAGGAGACAGAGGGGGGGGGCGAGAGGCTGACCGGCATCCAGCAAGCTCTGTTTGTCATGGCTATTTCTTGATTCCCCCTTAAGAAAACTCTCCCTTAATTAGGAGACAGAACGGGAGAGGCGAGAGGCTTACTGGCCCCAGTAGCAAAAACTGTGTTTTGTTTTGTTAATCCCAAGCCGGCAGCCCGCTGCAGCCTGGAAAAACGCAGGGGGGGGGGAGAATATTCAGCCCAGCTGCTAAAGTGCAGCTCCCAATGGAGCCCCCAATCAGGTTACTGAAGACCTTCCAAGGGTGGGGGTGACTAGGCAAACGGCTAATGCAATACAATACAATACTATGCAATACAATAGCAGAATGGGAAGGAACCTGCAGGCTTTCTAGCTCAATCCCCTGCCCAGGCAGGATATCCTATACCATCTCAGACAAATGGCTTCCTATGGTTGATTAGGCTGACTCTGTAAACCACCTAGAGAGGGCTGAAAGCCCTATGAAGCGGTATATAAATCTAACTGCTATTGCTATTGTCATTGCCACCCAACAGCCTCTTAAAAACTGTTGGGGCTCTCACAATGTCTGGAGGCAGGCTGTTCCACTGATTAATTGTTCTAACTGTCATGAAATTTCTCCTCAGCTCTAGGTTGCTTCTCTCCTTGTTTAGTTTCCACCCATTGCTTCTTGTTCTGCACTCAAGTGCCTTAGAGGATAGTCAGGCAGCCTCCTCTCTGTGGCAACCCCAGAGATATTGGAACACTGCTATCACGTCTCCCCTAGTCCTTCCTTCCAGTAGACTAGACCTACCCAGTTCCTGCAACCGTTCTTCATAGGCTTTAGTCTCCAGTACCCTGATCCCCTGTTGCCTTCTCTGCACTCTCCTTAAGAGTCTCCACATCTCTTCTACATCATGGGGACCAAACTGAGTGCAGAATTCCAAGTGTGGCCTCCCAAGACCTTAAAAAGTGGGATTAACACTTCACGGGAGATTGATTCTAGTCCTCTGTTTATGAAGCCAAAAACTGTGTTGCTCTCCTGGCAGCGGTTGCACACTGCTGACCCACATTAAAGGGGTTGTCCACTAGGACTCCCAAGATCCCTTTCACAGTTACTACTGTGGAGCAAGGTATCCTGTACCTGTGCACTTCACCTTCATTGCCTAAAGGTAGAACATTACTTCCTTGAATCCCATTTTCCTAGGTAGTGCCCAATGTTCAAGGGTACCAAGATCCTTCTGTAGCTTTAGCCTGTATTCTGAAGTGTTGGCTATTCCGGCCAGCCGGGGGTTCATCTGCTAACCTGATGACCCCCCCCCCCCCTCATCAGCCGTTAACAAACAAAGAGCTAACAGTCATTCCGGCTCCTTCTTATGACCACTTGAGATAACAGCAGTTCTTAAAGGAACAGTACTACTATCATGGCATATATTTTGCTATCCCAAATGTTAGCTTACACACCTAACACCCTCATTCAAATCACTGATGAAGATGTTGAAGAGTACTGGGCTCAACACTGGACCTTGGGAGACTCCCTGCACTCTTCCCTCCATGAAGAGGCAGTTCCACTGAGGAGTACAGGTGGGTACACCAGTTACCAAGGCACCTGGGGTGACTAGGTCTAACCCACATTCTTCTACTTACCTAATAGTAGGTTATGGTCTACCTTATCAGGACTTGCTGAAGTCCAAGTTAACTATATCAATGGCATTCCTATGGTCCACTAGGGTTGCCACCGTAATCTAATATGGCCAGTCTGGTATGATGTGTTTTTGACAAACCCATGTGGGCCTTGGGCTCTCGAGACGGTTTTTTCTTCCTTTCTGAAGGGGGGGGGGGAAATCACATCAGCAATTCTATAGTGGTTCTCCAGCACTCCAGGATCTCTGATAGATATAGTTTCAGTTGTTTGGAGAATTTGTCCGCCAGCTCCTTCAGACCCCTGGGTGTAACCCACCCGGTCCTGGGAATTGGACCTTGCCTAAGATAGACAGGCTGCCATTCTTCCCTATCTCATCTTGGGTTCCTAATCTGAATTTGGGATGCTGTTTTTGATAGGTTGGATTGTTTATCCCTTCGGGTAAAGACAGATGCCAAGCACGAGTTAAATAGTTCGGCTTACCCCTGCTGCTTGTCACCTTCGGGCCCCTTCTCCCAGCAAGGGACCAATCGTTTCCTTAATCTTTTTTGGTTTTATCAGGCGGGAAGATGCCCCCTTTTGTATTTTATTCTATTTCATTATTATTATTGTGGTTGTGGTTCTTGTTGTTATTATTATTAATTTACCTTTGTGGCAGGCCTTTATTGTGAGCCTTAGCTCCCCTCACTCCATCTTTACACTCTAGTGGCCACCCATTAAACTCCGTCTGTGTTTACATTCTGAATATCTCTGCGCTAATCCTAGCCATAGAATCATAGCACCCTTATGGCTGGGGGGGGGGGGAGAAAAAGGGTCAGACAGGCTGGTCCCCATGCCAGAACCCACCACAAACTCAGAATGGGATGCCCGACTATGAGAGATCGCAGAAGCACCTCAGATAGCCTATGAATTTAGACAACATTCGCTGAGGGCAGAACATACAGCAGGGGTGGGTTCATCAGAGCCGGCTGGCTCAACCGGACCAAGGGGACAACTTGGAGCGGAAGCTGCAGCCAGTTGACCGCTTGGCGGTGGAGCGGAGCATCCTGAGGAAAGACCTCTTCCCCCCCAGGGTGATAAGGACTATCCAGGCCGCCCGCAGGCCCTCCACAGAGCGCTTCTATGGCTCCACGTGACGGGCCTTTGACTCTTGGTGCAACTCCCGGGGGTCCAACCCCATCCAGGCTACGGTGCCTCAGGCTCTGGACTTCCTCCAGGCGGGCCTGGATAGAGGGGTAGCTCCTAACACAATTAGGAGACAGGTCTCAGCCATCTCATCAGTTCTCCCGTGTGGCAGAAATCAGTGCCTGACACACCATCCCATGGTCAGGCAATTCCTTAAGGGGGCCTCCAACCTCAGACCACCTACGGTACACAGGTACCCTTCCTGGGATTTACACAGGGTATTGGACGCTCTAACGGGTGCCCCATTTGAGCCATTACAAGCAGTTTCCCTTAAGTTCCTGACCCTGAAGGTGGCTTTCCTGGTGGCCATCACTTCCGCCAGGCGGATATCCGAACTGCAGGCGCTGTCCACCAGGGAGGATCTCTGTGTCTTCCACCAAGATAGGGCGGTGTTACGGCTGGATCCATCCTTCATTCCCAAGGTGTGCTCCTGCTTCCATCGAGCCCGGGAACTGATTTTGCCCAACTTCGGTCCAGATCCTTCTCACCCATTGGAGAGGAAGTGGCACACTCTGGACGTTAGGAGGGCTCTGAGGATTTTCCTCAGGAGAACCAGGCCAAACAGGAAATCCGAAGCCCTGTTTGTCTCCTTCCAACCAGGATCCCTGGGTAATAAGGTAACTTCCACCACCATCGGCAGGTGGCTGCGAACCTGCATTGCCACTGCTTACCAATCGCAGGGGTTACGGACACCAAATCATATCACAGCCCACTCCACACGGAGTGCAGCCACATCCACGGCCTGGGCCACACAAGCATCCCTGGCCGAAATCTGCAGGGCAGCCACGTGGGCTTCCCCCTCTCCCTTTGTTAGGAACTATAAGTTGGACTCCTTTGCCTCGGCAGAGGCCTCGTTCGGCCGCAGGGTGTTGCAGGCGGTTCACAGGGCTGGACCCATGCCTCAACAGGCCTGAGTGGGGGACATATGGTCTCAGGGATCTCCCTCCCTAGGGACGTGCAGGCTTTGGTACGTCCCATCCTGGATACTCCTCCCCCCTCACTATGGAGAAAGGGCGTTGGTACTTACCTGATACGCCTCTTCTCATAGTGGGGGGAGGAGTATCCAGTCCCTCCCTGACTAGGTTTGTACAACTAAGTGTTATGTTCATTGTTATATTGTTATTTAATTATTGATGTTGAAGACAAAAAAAAAAAAAAAAAAAAAAAAACAACAACAACAACAACAACAACAACACCTGAATCAAGAGCCTGGAGTGAATGATGCAATGAGTCAGAGAGAGCTTTTCGTCATAAAACTGGGCAGGCTCACCTCCAGGGGGCGGAGCCCAAAGAGCTTATCTGACTCAAACCAATCACGAGAGGATAAGGTCAAACCCATCCTGGATACTCCTCCCCCCACTATGAGAAGAGGCGTATCAGGTAAGTACCAACGCCCTATCTCATATTTATATTTTGCGAAAAGACAATTAATTAAACAAAAGTCTTGGTTTACATTTTAGTAATCACATTTTTTTAAAAATAAAAAATCTTCATTCGTATGACATTGTGATTCATGTCATACATGGAATGAAAAACAAAATATGCAGTGGTTTAATTTAGAACAAGCATTATTAACTCGTCAGTCTTTAAAGACGGTGTCAAATGAATGTTAATGGTTTCATCTTAAATATGCAGAATGGGTTTTTTTATAATAATAATGAACTCTATATTTTGATTATTCTCAGTGATAAAAGATGAAGCAGATTAATTTTATGTGGATATTTTCTCTCTGGTAAGTCCATCTATGGAAAGTTGTTCTGTAGCATTTTGCAAAGGGCTTTTAAGAGCAGCAATTTCATACTGTTCTTGCTCATCATTGCAAAAGGTCCGATTAAAAGGGAGCAGAAAGCCTAGTGGCACCTTAAAGACTGATAGCATAACCTTTTGTAGGCTAGAGTTCGCATTATCTAATGGTCTGACTCTGACTGTATCTTGTATAGATGTCATTAGCAATGCAAAATAAATGGACAAGCTTTACAGGAAATTCAGAAAGTTCAGGTCAAGGACACTTCAGTCCATAACAGTTTATATTAAAATTCATTTTACTAGTTTCTAAAATGTTAAAAGAATGTTTGCGTAACTCTAGAACCATTTCCTTGGTGTGATTATATAATCCAATAAAATGAACAAACAATGCCTTTTTTTAAAAGGTGTTTGCTTGTCAAAGGTAGTATGGCTTGCTTGTTGACCTGTCTGAATTGCCTTTCTAATGTAGATAAAAGAGCAATTAATAGGTAATACAGCAATTAATAGCAATTAAATTTAATCTTGGAAATAGCCTTTGTAAAAAGACAAATCCAACCCTGCATACTTAAATAAACACAAGTATGGAAGGTATAGTGGATTAGTAATTCTACATAAATTTAATCAAAATTGTATCTAGTAGTAATATATCGTGGAGAATGGGTGTTTGGATAACACTGCTGTCTAACACAACATTAGGTATGTTTAGCTCATAAGGGCTTTCTAGTCAGGACCAAAATACTAGGCCCAAGCCAGCATCACTTCCTGAAACAATTATTATTGTTATTATTCAATTGTGTTAAGCCTGGTGCTAGAATTTACAACCTTAGAGGTAATATATACAGACAAAACTCGATATTAGCATTTCAAGTGATGTTATGGATTATCTGTAAATTTTGCTGAGGGAAGATGATGGTCATGGCAATGGTAGATCTATGTAGATGCTACTGTTTTTCTTCCAAAAGGACATATTATGCATATAAAAGTTTAAGTTGAAACCAAATATAAAAACCAGTGAAAACAATTAATTCGCATAATAAAACCAAAATTGTTTTAGGATAATGAAGATGCCACACATGGTGCTACTTGATGTCATACATGGTGCAGTTTTGGGTCTAGTCTGGGTTATCTTAACTGCGTAGTTGCGTTCTTTTAACTTTAGGGGTTAAATAAGGGATTTAAGGGGAAAAACATTAGATACTTAATACACTGAAACCCCAATTATCCTTCCAGAATGTGTATTATCCTTCCAGAATGTGTCTCAGTACATCTTTCTAACAAATGAGGCTTGCCAACCCAACTTCTAAAACATGTCTTGGATTCAAGCCATTTCTATATTCCAGTGCACCCTAAGTCGTTGTCTTCCCCTCAGAAGAAGGCTCAGTTTTCATTGACCCAGAGGGTTGTATTTTCTAGGCTTTGATGGTCTCTTTTTTTTTTAACTTAATAATCATCCTCCTGGTTGTTTCATGTTTATCTAGGTGAAAGGCAGCAATGAAATTTGACTTCTTGGCTAACATTCTTGGCATCTGGGGAGTTGATATGTGTTTTCAAAATTAACAAGCTTTCTTTTAAGATCTGTTCGTACCTTGCTTGAATATAAAGGCTAGCTGCATATCCCACGTTCTCCGAGCAAAACGGCAGCCGGCAAGAAATCTTGACATCCCTTCCAGAAGTTTCTTGGCAGGACTTCAACTGCCTAAACAGTTTGTTGGCTTTAGTGTAGTAAGAGAGTTGAGCTCTATTTCTTCTTAAGCATTATATATCAAGAAGTGCTTGACATTTGCCTCCCTAAGGGTATCATTTAAACAGCTTGTCTTGATCAATAGAAAAGCCTTCCTGATAAAATGAATACAAAATCTGTATTTTTGGCAGACTAAGGCTGCAAATTGTTCTTTCCTTTTGCTTTTGCTTCTGCAAGGTCTGTGCAGTAACCTAGCACTGCAGACCTGGTTCGTATTTTGCTGGGTGCATAAAGGTTACCATTAGTTTGCGTACATTTGGCTCACAGTGAAAATCATATATGTAGCATTTCAGCAAAATATTCAAATGGCGTATAATTAGCTAGAACACATGCAGACCAAAGCATCTATGAATGAAATCTCCTACTGCACAATTGGAATTTGGTAATATGATTTTCCCTTCCTGTTGCCCCTTCCCCACTTCTCCTTTTTGAAGCATACAGATAGTCCTCAACTTACGACCACAGTTGAGCCCAAAATTTCTGTTGCCAAGGGGGACGTTCGTTTAGTGAGTTTTGCCCCATTCTACGACCTTCCTTGTATAGTTGTTAAGTGAATCACTGCACTTGTTAAGTTGTAACACACTTGTTAAATAAATCAGACTTCCCCATTGACTTTGTGGTCAGAAGGTCGCAAAAGGTGGTCACATGAGCCTGGGACACTGCAACCGTCATAAATATGAGTCAGTTGCCAAGCATCTGAATTTTGATTACATGACCATGGGGACAACCATGCAGTGGTTGTAAGTGTGAAAAATGGTCACTTTTTTCAGTGCTGTTGTAACTTTGAATGGTCACTAAGTCGAAAAGCACCTATATTTAAGGATTCATACTAAAAAAGTTGCAGCATTCTTTTTCCTTAAAAAAAAACTATTAATGTAAGTTCAAAACGTGATCTAAGATTACACTTTAAAAAGAGGCCTAGAAAATTACAACGTTAAACAATTTAGTGTGTCCAGGTTGATAAAAGTTTTCTTCTTTTCCCTTTTGTCTAAAATATTCCGGATATTTTGATGGATTCCAAAACCTCGGAATGCACTGTAATCAACAGGCCTGCTTGATTCCCAGTGATGGTTAATGTAATTATGGACCAAGCTTGCCAGTTTGAACCCCAAATGTGGTAATTATAAAACGAGCCCAGTTCATTGACAGGAGATATCACAGTGGGCCAACTTCCAGTCAGCATGAAATTGCAAACTCTTACATTATGGCCTGATAGGAATGTTACTGCTGACTCCACTGGGGTGAGTAGATTAGACCCCCTGGTGTTAAAAAGGGGGCAGAAAACAGGCCAAAGCAAAACAGATCATTTTGTCTTTTTAAAAAGTGATTAGTTCGGCTGCTACTCACAGTTTTCTGCTATGCGATTTTTCTAAAGTTGATCTGGTAAGAAATGTGGAATTCATACCTGTAAGACTAGTGTTGGGAAAAGCCTTTGAACAACAACATCCCTGGTGGGCAAGATCCTTTGATATTGGATGCAATGCTTTAGGTCTGGTTTGGATTATTATTTTTTTAAATTGGTCAAAATATCAGCCTTTGCTTTTGGAATCCAAATATTACACACTAAGCCAGTTTGGTGAAATGGTTAAATTACCAGGCTAGAAATTGGAAGATCATCAGTTCTGAATGACTTTGAGCCAGTCATTCTTACTCAGCCCTAGGGTAAAGGCAACGGCAACCACCTCCCAAATTTTGCCAAGAAAACCCTGGGGACCGGTCAGACAGTTTTCAGGAATCAACACTAACTAAAGGCAGGCACACTCTCCCCCCCCCCCCTCTCTCTCAACATACCTCTGTTTACATTAACTGCTGGTAGCAATGGCTTGGAAAGCCCACCGTCTCAAATTTGCAAGAAGGTTTCGTATTTGTAAATGCATTATTTTGTAGACATTTGGCTGCTCTTACAAGTTTGTATTTTTTGCTATTCGGGAATCTAGCCTTTTACAAACTCTTCATGTTAGTCAAGCGGCTGTTAAATGTCGTTGGGAAAATACTCATGCTTGTTGATTGAACAGTGCAGAACTATCAAATACAATTGGTATTCCGCTAGAATATGCTTAGTTCTGATTTCATTTTTTAAAGCAAGAATATTTTTCCTCTTTTTTTAGATCTACAATGATAAATGGACTTATGATTGTTCCTGTTCTTGTGATGATAGCTTTTCTTTCGCCGAGCAAGGCTGGTAAGTATTTGGGTTTCAGATCATATTTTTCGATAGGTTATATTGATTCAGTGAGAAGAGCTAACTACACAGTGGGACATTCATGTTGTATATTCTTTTTGCTGTGGCGGGGGTGTTATTTGCTCCAATTAGCAATTCAAGGTTGCAAGTCCCATGTTGTCCCAAGTCCCTTCTGACTCTTGTCCTTCACGGGTTCATTATCATTTGAATTCCTGTGCTAAGCAGAAGGGTGGACTGGCTTGCCTAAATGACTGCTTCCAGTTCCACATCCTGGAAAAACAGAGAATTCCATTTCTGTTTCTAGATCATTAAAAACAAAATGTTCTTGGGGCCATGCCTTAGATTTTGTGTGTGATCCTCTCCCAACTACTATGAGATTTAGTTCTGTCAGCAAAGTTGGCCATGCTTTTGATGTCATTTTGGAGCATAGTTAAGATTTAACTCTTAGCAGGGCCTTCAAAAATTAAGAGTGAAGAGATGAGGGAAGCTACACCCGGAATATTGAAT
This sequence comes from Thamnophis sirtalis, assembly GCF_051295495.1. Classification (NCBI taxonomy): domain Eukaryota; kingdom Metazoa; phylum Chordata; class Lepidosauria; order Squamata; family Natricidae; genus Thamnophis; species Thamnophis sirtalis. The sequence goes on from NW_028261381.1 coordinate 31,961,963, forward strand.
GGCAAATGCAGTGTTGAGTTTGTCTATAGTATAAAAGTAGGTCCTTTGGGATATTTCAAATCTATTTATTGTACACGGTTGTTATCTGAGGGGTCCTGGTGCTCTCTGAGCTTAGTTATTTTTAGATGTTTCATTACCCAAACAGGTAACATCATCAATGCATGGGTGGGTTCCTCTATCAGTTAGTACTGGTTCGCTCGCGTGTGTGCACCACGTGTTGCTCGTGCATGCACAGTTGACTGTAATTTGTTCTGCGCATGCGCAGGAACATGCCAGCAATGGCAGAAGAGACTGGGGAACCAGTTCGGGGGCGTGGCCAGCCTGGGTCACTGATGGTTCTGCGACCCAGGCCGAATCACCACTACCAGTTCAGCTTAATCGGGAGCAACTCACCTCTGAATCAGTGCTACTTTACTCCCTGCTAGGCCTGATTACGTTACCTAGTTTGGCTAATGAAATGTCTGCAAGAAAACAACCAAACACTTCACAGGCTTTACAGCCCTCTCTAACCAAAGTCAGCCGATTGCCCCCAACAATCTGGATCCTCATTTTATTGACCTTGGAAGAATGTTAGGCTGAATCAACCTTGAGCTGGTGAGTCTTGAACTGCCAAACTGCTGGCACTCAGCAGAATTAGCCTGCAATACTGCATTCTAACCACTGTGTGCCATCATGGCTCAGAGGGCCCCACAGTTCAACCCTGAACTACAACTATTCTCCTTTATTAGTACTGTTGCTATCTGCTTAAAAGCTAGGGATTGAAGGCACATGAAAACCCAATGAATAAATAAATTTGAGCTGGAATCCCTTTATGTCCTGCTGTGCTGCTTTTCCTAAAAGAAATGGTTTGGGACAAAAAAGCGATGGCATTCAGCCCAGAAGAACTTGTCAGGTTATATAAATAGGTTATTGGCATAAACACTATTGTGCCATAAGTTAAATATGTCACCAAGACACAAAGCATGAACAGTTTAGCTAAAGTTAATGTAGGCGTAAAATTTGGTTTTTCCTTTCTCAAGAGTCCTTCATGTTTTGAGGGAGTTGTGTTTTGAGTATGACTATTTCTGTAGTATGAAATGAGTATGTTATGTTTTCATATTCCCCTCCACCCTCTTTAAATTAGTGATAAGCTTTATTCTTTGAGTGCAGATTTGCTTTATTCTGAGCCGAACATAACTGAAAGTCTTCGATAGGGGAGGAATGTCTAGTGGTACCCATTGTACAAACTTCCCTTTATCTTGCTAGATTCCTGATGTTTATAAGGTCAGGTATTACTTAACCCCAATAAGAGGGGCCTTTTTGCTTGTTAAGAGTACTCAGCCTTTAAAGTTGCAGTAGCATAAGATTGCAAAAAAGTAACTTCTGGGATGTTTGAACAATGAAGCCTTTTATTATCTGCACTGAAGCTCTCCATTAGAAGTACCGGTAACTTATAAAATAGAAATCAGTGTCTTCAGAAATGAGGCATGTATCAGTCATACATTGCATTGGAATTCTGATAGTTGTAAACGATAATTACCGTACTTTTCGGAATATAAAACGCACCTTTTTTCCTCAAAAAAGAGGCTGAAAATCTGGGTGCATCTTATACATTGAATACAGTGGTTTTTTGCCTCCCGAAGCCCCGTCCCCTTCACCAAAATGGCCATGCCTAGCCTTATGGAGGCTTCCAGAGAACTCCTTGGGGCTGGGGAGGGCAGAAATGAGCAAAAAATGGACCGTTTTTTGGCCCCAGCAGCACTCTATAAGCCCCCATAAGGCTATGCATGCAATTTTTTTGACAAAAAACGGGCCCAATTTAGGTGCTGCAGGTTGTCAGTGATTTCCTTCTCCAGCATATGGATAAATACACCTGGAAACATCTACCTACCTACCTACCTACCCTCTCTCTCCCTACCTACCTACTGTATTTCTCTCTCTTTCTCTATCTACCTACCTACCTACTCTCTCTCCCTACTTACCTACTGTATTTCTCTCTCTCTCTCTCTCTCCCCACCTACCTACCTACCTATCTACACACTCTCTTTCCCTACTTACCTACTGTATTTCTCTCTCTCTCCCTCTCTCTACCTACCTATTTTTTTTATTTGCCTTTTCAAAACCTTCGTGCGTCTTATACTCCAGTGCATCTTTTATATATATATATATATATATATATATATATATATATATATATATATATATATATATATATATATATATATATATATATATATATATATATATATATATATATATATATATATATACACATACACACACACACACACACACACACACACACACACACGTAGTATTTGTGCTGATAAATAAATAAAGGGAGCCCTTACTGGGATTCGATGGTATGGCTAGCTGATGAGAGCTAAATAGCTTGAAATAGATCTATACTAGTCTCCCTTTATTTATTTATCAGCACAAATACTACACAAATGTAACAAAGGCAACAGTAAAATATTGGGCTTTCTGTCTGGATCGTCTCTTGTGACGAGCCGATGGACAGAGAATGGAAGCAGTTAGCTTCCTCCCATAATTTGCATACACACACACACACACACACACACACACACACACACACACACACACAGAGAGAGTATATGCATGCGCACTCGTACAAGGAGATTATTTTAGATCCCAGATCAGGGGTCCTCAACCACTGGTCTGTGAAACCGGGCTGCGCAAACAAGTGAAGCCCCATCCATGATATGCAGGCAGCACATGAAACCATGCCCCCTCCGTGGTCTGCAGAAAAACCCCTCTCCACAGAACCGGGCCCTGGTGCCTGAATGTTTGGGTATCACTGTCCTAGATGTCTTCCCTTACTCCAGGATCCATAAAGTATTTCTCTCCTACTGTTCAGACAGATACTTGAACAGCAGAGGTGGGTTGCTGCTAGTTCGGCCAGACCAGTAGTGGAAGTCAAGCCTAGGTCGCAGAACTGGCAGCGACCCAGGCCTGCCACACCTCCAAACCGGTTCCCTCGCCACCACTGCACCACCGCCATTTTGGATTTTAGTGACTGCGCATGCGCAGTTCACTGTAAATTGTATTGAACAGCGTGTGTGCCTGACGCGCAAGGGTTGTGAACCAGTAGTAAAACCGGCAGCAACCCACCCCTGTCGAACAGTATCTGCTTTTCTTTAGGACAATTAAAAAACACTGTGCAGATAGTCCTCAACTTACAATCATTTGTTTAGCAACCCATCAGAGTTACAATGGTATAAACAGAACGATTATGTAGCATGTTTATATAACATCTGCTGTGAGGATATTCCCCAGTTTGTCAGGCTGACCCACAGTTTTCACTATTATATTTTAATGCCCTATTCACAGATTAATATAGACAGGCTTATCACACTGCTTTTAGGCATAATTTTTCTGCTGTGCTTTGCTCTTTCCCTTCAACATATCACTTTCAATAAATGCAGATCAAAAACGAGTATTTGCCAGGATAGAAAACTTAAGCAAAAAAGCTACACTATTCAAATACACTGCAGAGCACTGCAAACTGTGTCACAGCATGAAGGATAGAGTAATACATTTTCTAATGCCTGCTGTGTTATTTTGTACAGCATTTGTTAGTTCAGATGGTATGTTAGAACAAGTCATGTTGCTCTTTAAGCCTAATTCCACAGATAAGAAGTACTAAAATAAAAGTAGAATGCCTATTAAAGCCAGGGGTTTTATACTTCCCTTCTCCCAAGACAAGTGCTTAAAGATATGCCCAGGTGTTCTTTTACAAAGGGGAAAAAAGACAAGAAAAATGATTAAAAGTTTGTCAGCAGCAAAGCAAGTTGAAATATCCAAAGGACCTCTTTTTTAAAAGAAAAAATTATTAAAACATAAGGAATGTGAATCAATACACAATCTATTCAATGATCATTTATTCTGTTATGAGAAACACTGTCAAAGGACTTGAGCGGCCACAGTGGAAAGAACAATTTTTTCAAATTTCCATTGAAGTCCTTTGAACACATTAAATATTTTCAGAATTGTATATTGCTGCAGACTGGCAAGGGATATGGAAAATTCAGTGGTAGTGTCAGAAAGTTATATTTATAAAGCCAATTATTGGCCAGAGAGTTACAGATTCAAAAAAGTTATGGATTAGGTCAAATATGCCCATGAACATCCAGAATTGAGGCACAAAGCTGACAAGGCAACTTTGCATATTAGTTGCCTTTATATCTTTCCAAAGTTTGGGCAGCGAGGAGTGGGATTTGAGGTTCTCCAAACTGCACAAAATCTTAGCTAGAGGATCTCCCGAACTCCTGCAAACCCCCAGCAGCCCACCCTGAATGTTAATGATTACTTCCATTTACAGTATTAACATTTCTGTGTCTACCTCTCTTAATAAGGAGACGTAAAGATGTGCTACGTTCTGTCAGATTCAGCAGTATATTGCGCCATTAAAAAAAAATCTTTTCAAGCTACATTCTAATCAATAACTCCATAATTATTGGCTGAGAACAAACTATGCTCATAAATATAATATACCAAACATTTTTTTATTAATAAGCCAACTTGTAAATAACAAATTATGCAAAGTAATGCGGTTTTATATCTGTGAAATGTGCTAAACGTGTCACAGGTTTATTTCCATTTGTTCCTCCACAAAATCTTCCAGATATCCCCCCCCCCCCCCTTCAGCATTTTTGAAATTTTACATCTCTGCTGAAGGGGAGGTGTTGGCATCCCGTAAACTGAACCTTTTTAGTAGGGGAGAGTAAGATTTCAATATTTATATCAAAGCCCCCTCATCAGATGATACAGCCAGGATTTTCTGGCCCTCAAGCTACTCTGGCTGTATTTTAAGGGTTATCTGGTTGCATTTGAAAGTTACATGTTGAACTTGCATTTGTGTTCCTGATGGGATGTTGGTAAACTTGTGGAAGAAATAATGCCACATTTACGCTTATTAGAACCTCGGAGCTGTGAAAGAACAATGGAGAGGTTATTACTATAAGCCTATAAAGCGGTGGTCCCCAATCTTTTTGGATTTGCAGACTGGTGGCGGTGGGAGAGGGAATAGTTCTGCGCAAGCAGTGGGCACTTGTGGGCCCAGCTCCATTTGTGCAAGCGGTGGCCCATGTGCCCGCAGCTTGAACAAATGGAGCTTCAGACACAAACACTAGCATCTGCCACTTGTGCAGTCTGGGGGTTGGGAACCCCTGCTTTAAAGGAAATAAATAAGTTTAGATTTTTTTTAAAAAAGTTTCCCTTGCAAGTTGTGTCCAACTCTAGGGAGTCGTGGTCATCTCTGATTCACAGCTGAAAAGCCAGCGTTGTCCAAAGATGCTTCTGTGGTCATGTGGTTGGCATGACTATACTCTGAAGGTGCACAAAATGCTGTTAACCCACCCACTGAAGTGGTACCGACTTACTTGCAGTTATATGCTTTTGAACTGCTAGGTGGGCAGGAGTTGGGGCAAGTAAGGGGAGTTCACTCCATCATGTGGTACATGGGTCTTGAACTGTTGACCTTCCAGTCGACAAGCCCAGCGTCTTAACAGCTTGGCCACCATTGCCCCCAGGTTTAGATTAACAGAGGGCAATTTCTGCAGGCTCAGAAATCACGCCAGTCTTTGCCAGACTCCAAAGCTGGACCTTAATGGAAGAGGTAAGGGATTTTGACCCTTAAACTCCCAAATTTCTGAAAAACAAAGATCTGCTACATATATATGCACCATAGATCTCAGTGAACTTCAAAGCAAGGAGTTTCCACGTTCATTTTTAGAGTAGAATAGAATAGAAGAGAATAGAATAGAATAGAACAGAATAGAATAGAATAGAATAGAAGAGAATTCTTTATTGGTCAAGTGTGATTGGACGCTCAAGGAATTTGTCTTTGGTGCATATGTTCTCAGTGTACATAAAAAGATACATTCGTCAAGAATCATAAGGTACAGCACTTAATGATAGTCATAGGAATATCAATAGCAATCAGGAAACTATCAATATAAATCGTAATGATACAAGCAACAAAATTACAGTCATGTAGTCATAAGTGGGAGGAGACGGGTGATAGGAATGATGAGAAGACTAATAGTCATAGCAATGCAGCCTTAGTGAATGGTTTGACAGTGGTGAGGGAATTATTTGTTTTACGTGATTCACTCCAACAAATCCTCGAGTTATGAATATAATTGTCAGCATCCATTACATTCGTAACTCGAGGACTACCTGTATTCCAGTAATGAATATTTGTAGCTGAGGGCTGAACTGCGGAGTCCTTGGTGCTCTCTGAGCTTGGTTGTATGCTTGCAGATGTTTCATTACCTGTTCTGACCCACCTTTTCATACACCAAAGCACACTGAGACAAAGATACTTCAAGGATTTATTAACACACAGACTAGACCTTGGCAGCAATCCAGCCTGCCAAGATAGCCACGATAGCTTCTCCAGCTCTAGTAAATACGTTGATTCCTGCGACGAGCGACGAGCGTGTGGAAAGTCATTCCTTTTGTAGTCTTGAGAGGAGCCTAATTACCACCAGCTGAGTTCAATTATCTCCTGTAACTGCATAACTGTTCTTTATGCCTATTAGTCTCCATTGCCAGGCATCCAGGACCAACTCCCTTGTCTCCTCCCCACTGCTCCAATGCATGATGTCAGGATCACACTCCCTTGTCTCCTCCCCATTGCTCCAAGGCATGACTTCAGGAGCACACTCCCTTTGGCTTTCACTGCTGCTCCATGCCTCAGGCACATCCTGGTGGCCAACCAGCCTCTCTGATCCCTGCTCGGAGTCGGAACCCTGTCCAGGGTCCTCCACATCTTCCAGAGCCGACTCATAGGGCCCCTCGCTGTCGGAGTCTGGTGGCAGCTCCAACAGCTCCTGCTGGGCCACAACAATTACCCAACTAGTTAATTTTCCTAGTTGGATAACAAAATGTCTACAATCAAACAACCAAGCTCAGAGAGCACCAAGGACCCCACTTTGATTGTTTATTGACAAATCAGATTTGTTTTGGAGTTGTAGTTTTAAAATACAAAGTATGGAATTGCAGTCAGGAAATAAAACATGTGCCAGAACTGAAAATCAGGGTCCATGCCATGAATTATTTTTAGATGTTGTTTTATGTAATTAGCTCTGTTTTTCCTTCAGAACCATATGTTCTTTTTCCTCAAGTTTAAAACTGTATAGCTTTGATTATATATAAATACACAGACATGTATAGATATTGATGCAGATAATGTAAGTTTCTATTGCTTTGCCAACAAGGCACCTTGCAGAATAAATTTCACTGTTTCCAAACATAGCTTAGCACTCATTGGATAAAAATATAATTTGGTTAATTTCCAATTAGTTTCAGTCTGTACATACGCAATTCTTGCATATCTCCAGAACCCCAGATGTATAGGATCATTAAGTGATCAACAGAACACTTAACTACACTTCTAAGGTGTAGGAGGCATCCTCACATTCCTGTTCCCTTGGTCCCTCTTCCCCAAAGATCTAAAAACCACTATTTCATGGGACAATTTATCTCCTCTCCTCTCCTTCCCTCTCCTCTCCCCTCCCTCTCCCTCCCTTCCCACTCCTCTCTCACACAAAAGCAGGTGATTTTTTTCCCAGTAGATGCCCAGAAGGCTGGGATTCTCAAGAGTCAGCATATTTTGGTTGTCACAAAAGAGTATTATTTGGCTGCGTTGTTTTATTTTTAGACCTACTTGGGAGGTATTTGTTTAATGTTCTGCTTCATATGCCAAGTACAGTTGTCTTTCCTTGACAATGGTGTATGTAAGTGAGTAGATAAGGAGTGGCGTTTAGTGCTACATCTTGCATGTTCTGTGTCCTATTCCAAGTGTGCCAGGTGGATGCCTTCTCTCTTTCTCCATGCTGTTTGCTTGATTATATTTAGATAAATCTATTCCCTTCCTCCTGATTTTTTTAAAGTGTAATTTAATATATCCTTTGGAGAAGATATTTGTTGCATGCATGTCGTGATCTCTTGCGTGGAGCTTGATAGTTACATTATTGATAGTAGCAGGGGTAGGTTCTGGCAGTCACTACTGCCAGTTTGCTCGTGACCATGCATGCTTGCGCTTGATGTGTGCTGTGCGTGCATGTGCAGTGCAATAAAAATTGCTATGTGCATGTGCGGAGCCATCTTGTTTTTTGCTTCTGCACATGCACAGAGCAATTTTGGAGAACCGCTTCAGGGACATGGCAGGCCTGGGTCGCTGGCACTGGGTTCCAATGACTCAGGCCGCCAAACCACTACCGCTTCTGCCAAACTGGTCTGACCCAGTAGGAACCCACCACTTGATAGAAGCCAGAAAAGCCACACAAAGCTGTGGAGACAAAGGGAGAAGATGGAAGGTTTTCTGAGAATGCCAGTGTCCTTGGGCAATGGCCTCCTTTAAACAATGTTCTGAACCATCTTTATGGAAGCTTAACTATGGTGAGATGTGATATCAGCATCATCTACAGTGTGCTTTACAAATGGATGACAAGCTAGGATTATGGATGGACTTACATATATTGAACCGTTGTCTGTCCAATGTTGGTTTATTGAATAAGTTTTTAATGAAAATAAGCCTTTGTGCCTAAACCAAGAAAGCTATACATTATGGCTTAGTATGGTGTTTGATTAAGGATAGCTTGTTGAGTAAGCCTCAGTTGACCATGAGTTCAAGTCCTACATTAGCCATGAAAGCCAGCTGGTTGACTTTGAGCCAGTGACTCTCTCAGCCAATTAGCCTCCCAGAGTTATTGTTTTGGGGAAAATAGGAAGAGGAAGATGTGTTGGATATGCCTTGAGTTATTCGTAAAAATAATAAAGGCAGGATACAAATAAAAATAAATGCATTGGGTTTGTACATATATTAAATTCTGAACAGTGGTTTGCAAATCTCTAGTTGACTCCCTACCCTCATGGTAAGCCAAAGCCAAACAAAGCACATTTTGGCTTAATATGGTGTCTGCTTAATTTAACCTTAAAACATAAACTCAACAGAGTTATACACAAATGCTTTGCAGTTTGCATTTTCATGGAATTTTAATGCACTATACCTGAACCAAGAGGGGGAAATGGATTCTGCAAAAATGTCCACAAAACTGATGATATTTTTTGATGAAATGACTCTGAATGTATGCATGCACGTGGCTTAATAAAATGGTCTGTTTCCTTTTCTCCACAGACGACAAGCTAAAATTAATGACCGACTATGAATGTGTGTGTGAAGGCATGTCATGTGTGAACGGAGTCCGCTGCAGAGGACATAGGTGCTTCTCCTCCTTGAGCATCAACAATGGAGAAAGAGTTTATCAGAAGGGCTGCTTCCAAGTTTATGAGCAGGGGAAGATGACATGTAGAACTCCTCCATCCTCAGATCAAGCAGTGGAATGCTGTCAAGGGGACCTGTGCAACTTCAACGTAACAGCAGAGCTACCAACGAAAGGTGAGACTTTTTTGTTTCATTGTTAAAGAGACCTCAGCAGGGGTGGGCTTCAAAAATTTCAGCAACGGGTTCTCTGCCTAGTTGCTGGGTGGGCGTGGCCAGGGTGGGCATGGCCAAGTCGGCCTCCTGCACCACGGTGGGAGGGTGGTGCGTTTTCGCCTTCCCCAGGCACCGGAGGCTTTCCTCGAGCCTCTGAGAGGGCAAAAACTGCCTCACCCGGGCTCTGGAGGCCCTCTGGAGGCTGCATTATTAGCCTTCCAGAATTTCCAGGAGGCCCAGTTTCCCGCCTCCCCAAGCTTCTGCACAGACCCTGCACTTATCTCACATTCAAAATGGGTCGCGTGGGATGGGTTGGCAGGGGTTGAGTGGGCAGAGCCAGCCAGGTGTGGAATTTGGAGATTCTGCAAACCAGCCATAACGTTAGCTACCGATTCTCCGGAATCCATAGCAGGCCATCTCTGGACCTCAGAGAGGAAGGCCCTTCTACTGTTTAGTCCAGTAGTTCTCAACCTTCCCAATGCCACGACCCTTTAATACCGTTCCTCATGTTGTGGGGCCCCCAACCATAAAATTGGTGTCTCGGTTCCTAAGACCATCAAAAATATGTGTTTTCCGATGGTCTTAGGCGACCCCTGTGAAAGGGTTGTTCGACCCCCCCAAAGGGGTCGCGACCCACAGGTTGAGAACCACTGGTTTAGTCTTTCATTGTTCGTTCGGCAGCCTTCATAGGAGATCCAAGATCTGTATGCTTGCTCAGAGCACAAGTGAGTTTGGGCAGCGTTCCTGCTTTCTGCCCACACAAGGCTGATGAGGGGGAAAAAAAACATTGCTATAAATGGCCTGTGAATTCATGAGTGAGTGAGTGGTCACAACCCCTAATTTACACATATTGGTGAATAATGCTGAATTGCAAATTTAGAACACAATGACTAGTTGTCTGAGAGCAATAAACAACTGGAACATAAAAAATGGTAGCTTCATCTACCATATTTTTAAATTATTGTTAGTTTATTGATCAAAACAAATGTACAAGCCACTGTTTTCTATCAACAGAAGAAAAGCTGCCCACCTCATGATTAGAGCAAAAGGTACAAGTGTCCAAGCAGGAGAGTGATAATCAGCATAACTGACAAGGAAGACTTGATCTTAGTAATGGATGTTGTTACAAACTCCAAGATTAGTGGAATATTGAGAGAGAATGACTTTTTCTGCTTGCTTGCTTTATTTTCTCACTGATAGTAGCGTAACTCCTCATTGCACCAGGTTTGCCCTACTGTGCGTGAATTTGAGTATCCATGGGGAATTTTTGTACACCACTTTGCCCCCTACTGTCAAAACCCAGAGTATTCTTTTCCAGAGAGCGGCAGGAGAACAACACATGGTTTTTGATCTCCTTTCTCAGCGCTCTTCCATTGCAAGGGGAGACACCTGTCCTTGGGCTCCCCTTCTTCTAATTAGTCTTGCTCTTAGACCAGGGGTGTCAAACTCAATTTCATTGAGGGCCCATCAAGGTTGTGTTTGACCTGGGGGTGTGTGCGGGGGGGGGGGGGGCTTGGTTAGCTTTCCGTCAATCGTGGTGGCCCAAGCACTCCACCAGCGAAAAGGGGCTCCTGAGCTCTCTTTTTGGCTGCAACGGCCTCCTGCAACCCTCTGCCAGTGAAAACAGAGCTTGGGAGGGCTTCCTGCAGGGGTTGGTCCTTTGCTGTTTCTAGGGCGGCCCTGCAGGCCAGATTTAAGCACCCCATGGGCCGGATCCAGCCCCCGGGCCTTGAGATTGACACCCCTGTCTTAGACCACGTTTCTCAAAGCCATCTCCATCAAGCTTTTGCCTAATCATATTTTTGGTGTTGTCTCTCTTTGTGAAGGGCATCCATCTCAAGGGAAAGCCGTGGGTTACACCATGGAAATGCTTGTCATTTTCATACTGGCTCCCGTTATGGTGCTGATCATATTTTCGGCAGCAGCAGTGCTGATCATCAGAAAGATCCGGCAGCGCCATATGGAAAGGCTGAATTCAAGGGACGCAGAATATGGCACAATTGAAGGGCTCATAGCCTCAAATGTTGGCGATAACACATTGGCAGTAAGTAAGCCTTGTCTTGTGATCTGTTGCTAAGCATCTAATAACACTCTTTTTCTTTCTAATCAGATTGCCCGAAATGTGATGTGTACAATACGAGCACTGCATAGTCCCCCATTTATATTGCCTATACAGAATAGTGCCAGAACCAACCATAGGAGAGCTGTCAAAGATGTGGCACATAGGAAGATTTGGTGGACACTGAGACACACTTAGATGGATGCACCATTAAGTAGTTCTTGCTCAAGCCTTGCTCAAGGGCTATTCCAAGGGCTGTATTGGCACTGGCCTGACTTAGAAGAAAAACAGGTTCCTACTTATTAACCCAGTTTTCCAAGTTTATCCACTCTTCCTTTAGTGAGAACCTCAGTTAGCAACCTTTTGTAAATACCATGGTAATAAAAAGATTCATTTCCCGACCAATGTGCACATTTACAGCCAAAATGTGTGTGCCTTGACAGCAACACACATTGCGGTGAGATTAATGCTAGTGTAGCTGTATGAGAAAACCTTTTCTGAATGAGACAGTAGCAAACTTTGATTTACACATGGATGGATGGATGGATGGATGGATGGATGGATGGATGGATGGATGGATGGATGGATGGATGGATGGATGGATAGATAGATAGATAGATAGATAGATAGATAGATAGATGATAGATAGATAGATAGATAGATAGATAGATAGATAGATAGATAGATAGATAGATAGATAGATAGGTGATAGATAGATGCTGTAGGTAGATAGATAGATAGACAGAGGGGGGAATGTTTCTGTATTTTAATTTCTTTTTCCATCTTTTTTCTTTTTCAACTTACCTTGCTAGATTTTTTCTTCCTTTCTTATTATCTACTTAAACTCAATTAATACAATTATTTTTAAAAATGAAAGGCCTACAATGATGTCATGTAGGAAAGAAAAATGCTTCACATAATAATTAGCTTCCTACATTGGATTAAGCCAGTGATGGCTAACCTTTTTCTAAAGGTGTGCCAAAATTGTGTGCATCTGCACACATGTCCCAGCCACCTGCACATGCGCGTGGGGAGTTTTTACCCTCCCCAGGCTCTGGAGGCTTTCCTGAAGTCTTGGGAGGGGAAAGAACAGCCCAACCAGAAGTTCAAGAACAAATTCCCTGTTGGCCCATTGGGCCTCTTTTTTTGTCCTCCGGAGGTTCTGGAGGCTTTCTTGAATCCTGGGGAGAGTGAAAATGGCCTTCCCTGGCCCTCCACAAGGCCGAAAATCAGCTGGCCAGCGTGTGTCGTAGATTCACTATCACTGGACTAAGACATAATGGGGAAGGTTTAATTACATACAATGCATTGGGCAAATTTCAGTTATTTTGCTATGCAAACAATAAGGTTTATTTAATAAATCATTCTTGATGACTTCAGGTGAACCCAATTGATCAATATGCAGGTATATATTATATGTTTGCATCCTATTGTCAATCCACCATGTGTGTTGCAAAATGCAAGGAGGCAATTCCTTAATCTAAGATCCGGCAGTATAAAATATGTCACAGCAAAGTTAAACAAATAGGAGGCTTAAGGATTAATAGGAAAACAATATAGTTCTGTGTTAATAACTGTGAGGTTGGCTCCCATTAACAGGTTTATAGTGTTGTGAGTATGCAAATCATTGCAGTAAATTCAAGTGAGTTTTCTCCTGACTTTTGTGAATTCCCCAATGGAGCTATGCCCTTATAACTGTACTTACAAGGTGTTGCAAGTGGCTCAGAATAGCTCTGGGTAGTGAGATGGATGGCATACAGATTTAACAAACAAATAAAATAATTGTAGCATCACAAATCCTTAGGGTGGGAACTAACTTAGCGTGTAGCAGTGGTCCCAGAACCTCAAGAGTTTGTGAACTTCATGGAAGAATACAGAGCCCTCTAACAATAATGATTTTCACCCCAGATTTTTTTTTAATCCTGTAGAGGCAGCTTTCCTCTTGTAGCAACTTTATGTGATCATAGTTGGCTGTTATAAGCAGCAAACAGGTAGCGTTTCCATAGTTACTGCAAGGTATCTCAGAAGTGTCCTTAAGGGAATAGATTAAGCAGTGTACACAGTTACATTTCTGTGGAGCAGGGTATATTCTGTTTAATGAGAACCAGGGAGCCCCAATGACTATCTAGGGAAAAAGGCTCGCTCTGGGAATTTAACATTTGATTCCTCCCTATTCCCAGCAGATTCCTGATCCAGTATATTTCTCTTTTCCACACCATATTCCTTTCTAAGAAAGCAGCAATGTATGTGTATGGAAGAAGGGAATGAAAGAAAGCATACAGGTGCACCTAGTAGGTGAAGGAGAAGCATGGCTCAAGGAAAAACTCTGCAAAATCTGTTGTTACGGGAACGGAACAATCTAGAAAGTTCTGGAATGTTCCATGTGTCCTTGACGGATCTGGCCAACACTCCATTTTGAGGGTGGTCTAGCAATTTCCAGAAGTTTTGTCCCTTGAATTAGAAACTTTTACACAGTGTTCCATTTTCAGAGAAAGTGTGAACACTATAAATGCTTTTGATTATTGTGAAGCTTCCAGAAAATGGCCAAGTGACTCCATAACAAATTGGTATGTCCAAAACAGGCTTTGCACATAATCAGTATCTCCCCCACATACAACTTGGAATTCTGTTTGAAGAGAATGGAGAAATTTTGAAGACAATAATGTGGCCCGTGTAGTATGTACAAAGAGATTGCATTTCTAGGAATCAGCAGTGGAGTACAAGAAGTCCTTGACTTATGGCCACAATTGGGACCAGAATTTCCATTGTTAAGCATGGTAGTTGTTAAGTGAGTCATGGCCAGTATTATGACCTGTTTTGTCTGGTTGGTAAGCAAATCATTCAGTAGTTAATATTGGATCATGTTGTTAAATGAAATCAGCTACTCCCGTTGACTTTGCTTAGTAGAAGCTGGTTGGGATTACTAAAATTCACCAATGACTGAAAACCTCTTATGGACTTTTTGCATGAGAAAGAAAATGACTTTGTGATTTATATTTCTGATGATTAGAAAGAATAGGTTATAGAAAGAAGAGAGTTATAATGAGAGCCTGGTTGAATGAGAAATGTATGTAACATTGTAATACTGGCATATTGGAACTCATATCCCCCCCCCCAATGTGATCGGACAACATGCGACCACATGCCCCCTCCCTATCATAAATACATGCCAGTTGCCAAGCGTCCAAATTTCCATCGATGCCATTGTAACTTCAAGCAGTCGCTAAACCCAGTGGTTTACCGTGATTAAACCAAATGAGCCTGGGCAAAAATTCTCTCTGGGTTTCCTTGCTGGCAACCATTTGGCAACCAATTGTGCAATTGAACTTCTAATGTTGTGCGATGGTTGTTGCTGTTAGCTACCCTCTGCTTTTAGTTCAGACTGCAGCAAAAGAAGGAGAGTAAATAATTTTGAATAAAAGGAGCCAGTTTTCTATAAAATTAAGAGAATGGGCTTCAGTTTTTGAGTTCGAGCCCAAGGCAGCTAAAGCAAATTCTGAGAATCTCTGATTTCTATTAAAGTACTTAGGCGTTTTTGGCAAGGTTTGGTCTCACTCCATGAAACAATGCCGAATAGGATGGCTAAAGGAACATTATTACTTTTATTATTCCCCCAAAATCTGAAGGTTGCATACTAATTATATCCTCAAAACTCTCCTGAATAGAGTATGGGCAGAAAGATATAAACTAATCCAGAGGTGCTATTCAGCCGCTTCTGTCCTGTTCGGGCGAACCGGTAGTGGTGACTGCGGGAGGCTCCGCCCACCCGCCCCAATGGAATGCACGAACACTGCGCATGCGCAGAAGGCGGTGTACAGGCACAGATGTGGCACAAACGAAGCATGCACACTCATATTTGCAAACCGGAAGGGAAGGGAATCCTACCGCTGGACTAGTCAAATCACCCAGATCATGAACTACTCGGACACTAATTTCTCATCTGGCTTTTGGCCATCTTAATATAGATTAACTTGGTCAGATATTCAAAGTTTCTTGTGTTCCAGTTAAGAGAGTTTTGATTCAGGTTTCGGTTAATATTGGCCCATTTCTCCCAAAAATGGTGAGCTTGTTTTGAGAGTTTATAGTGCATACTGAACTCCAGTTTGAGAATGTTTTTGTATACTCCTTGATCCTGTGCCATTCTTTTAATAGTGGAAGGCTTTCTTCCCCTTACTCCTTTACTTTCAAATAAATCATTTTGCTGCCACCTTGTGGCTATGTTGATATGACTTAAAATAACACATGGTTTATGACATGAGGTTGAGTCAATACTTTCTCCAGTTCTGACCTGTCAATTTTTTTTAAAAACAAACAAACAAACACTTTTTATCAAAATGCTAAACTCAAAATGTTTTCTGAGTTATCACATGTAGTCTTCTGAGATTATCTAATGGCTTTTTATGCACAGCACATCAATAGTTAGGCTTTGACAGCTTTTAAACAAATCTAATGAAAAGAATGAAATCCAGGGAAATAACAGTCCTTTCAGGGCTCCCCTCTGTATGGATATTTCTTCAGGAAAAAGCAAGACACAATAGTCATTGAAATTCATTGCATCTCTTCTATCTGGCAGACCTCCTAAATCGAAATCTTGACAACTAGGTGGTTATTAAAGCAAGCCTCCTTTTATACGTCGTGAATGAATGGGAATGTATTATCGTGCATGCTTGAAGCTTTAGCAGGATTGTTCATTGGACTTTGAGATGAGGGTCTTAATTTATTTCTTAGCAAAGGATAATTGTATAAAACACATTTAGATTGGTATGAAGAGTTGTGTACAACCTCCGAATGCAAAAGACAAAATTGGGAAAAAAATACTGTCCAAAGACATGGCAAAATACCTACCGGAATTGGGGGTGGGGGGAAAAGCACAAAATGTTGAAAGGGAAGTAGCCCAGTAATTGGAAGTGGGTGGGTATTGAGTTAAATGAGAATATTTGGCAGGTCGGTTTTACCCGGTGAATAAAACGGCAATCTCAACAAAACATTTTGAAGGCCTTGCATAACTTGTTTTTGAGACATTTAAAAGGGAATAGCATGGAAAATTTAGTAACATATTTATGCTGAAAATGCGTGGGTTCGAGGGCAGACAATTTTCATCTGTGGTGGGTGTGAAAAAAATGGAAGCATATTGAAAGGAGGCGGTTGATATCATGAAAAGACTCATTACGTGTGCTGTCTCCATAGTGCCTAAAATTGCTTATTGGATGTATCAATGATGCAGCAACAAACATATATATCTATAAATGCCAAAAATAATGTCTAAATGCCTCCCTATGGTAAGAATGCAAATGTCTTCTTTACCAATCAAGTTACATTTACCATTAATGATTTAGATGAATAGAAGGTGGACTTTACTAACTTTGGTAAAGTAATTCATAGCAATACATTGATGTCATTTTGTTTTATTTTATATATAGCATGAAAATAATTAATTTTAAAGCTGTTCCAGTTTTGTAAGTTTAGGTAGTTAGGTAGGTAGGTAGGTAGATTGATAGATAGATAGATAGATAGATAGATAGATAGATAGATAGATGATAGATAGATAGATAGATAGATAGATAGATAGATAGATAGATAGATAGATGATAGATAGATAGATAGATAGATAGATAGATAGATAGATAGATAGATAGATAGATAGATAGATAGATAGATAGATAGATCTGGCTTATTGAAAAGCTGCAGCCTCTTAACGTTGTCTGGAAATGTGGGGAGCTCCACTGAAGCTTCATAAGAATTCTTAGACCATAAAAGGGATTGTTAGTTGCTTCCAGCAAATTTTGAAGCATGTTTATACAGGAGATGAGCAGGTTGCAATTCTTTGTTTTTGTAGTATGGTTTTGTTAAGTATTTTTAGCATATATATTATATTCAAATTCATATTAAATGGTAATATGACACAGCATCATTGCCATATTTACTTTCTGACATAAATATACCGAGTGTAACTTGATGCATATCACTATAGAAGTACATTTTAAAATTTTGTTATAGAACCTCTATGCATCTCCAAACTAATGAGATTGATCCGTGTTTTTAATGATCTTTAAATTGTATTAAATAGGAAGGGTTTTCAGAATTGAGTAATACTTTGCATTTGAAATCTGAATAAATAATTGGAAAGAGTTACATTTTGTTATCTATATCTGGCATTCATGAAAGGCAACTGTGTTCTATTTGGCAGATTTCTGATAAAATACAATAAGTCTGTTATTTTCTACAATTGCACAGTAATAAATTTTGTAGTTTTGGAAAATCTAGAAAAACTTCCCTTTCATTTAAGGGGGGGGGGGGAAATTGGCAGAGGGTTCAAAATTAGTAAACCAGAAATGAAAACTGTATATGGTACGTAAATCGGAGAAATAATATGATACGGAAAAGTTTAGCTACAACTGTGATGAATTAAAAAGCGAGTAAGAATCTCCATTAGATCAGTAGCTCAGTAGATACTGAAAAATAATTACACAAACTTGTGTGGGAACTAAGGCTTCTATAGAATTTACTCACCAATAAACCTGTGTAAGATTGCAATGTTTCAGTATACTACTGAAACTTTAATCATGACCTTTAATTGGACAAAACGGTGCACCACAGGGCAGCAATTTTTGAATCGGGGTACCTCCAATGGACTAATTTACAGAATGAGTTCAAAATCTAGGACCAAGAGGGAATTAAATTTGGTGAAATTGTGGCTGCTTCAGTGTTACAATGTTGGGACCACATGATCTTCATTTTCAATGTTCTATAACAATTTCCCAGCCAATTTTGCAATCCCTTGCTCCCACCCCCACCTCACAGCAGCCACCCATCTACTGGGAATGGAAGGGGTAAGAAAGGAACAGGGAAGAAGGAACCTCCCCACAACCTTCCTCGCCCATGCCACAAACGATCTATGCCCAACATCTTGCATCTTCCCAAATTTATGCTGATACCCCCATTCCCTCCTGCCTTCCATGATTTATGTAGAACTTTCCCTGGCCCACAAAACAACTCTTGCTCACCCTCATGCATCCTTCCAGATCCATGCCACCCCCATGGAGCTTACCTGACCTGTTGGCACATCCCCACACTCCATTCCGAACCCATGCCATCCCCACACCCAATATTCCTGGTCTGCATGGTACTTTTCACATAAACCCAAATACCTCCACCTTTCCCAACCTACACCATCGCACCACCGTATGCCATACCTGACAGGCAACTCTCACACCCATGACCCCCCCACACCCTTCTTTACCTGTTCCTCCCCCATGCGCACAGCATGTCTTGCACACCCCTACAAGACTCTTCCTAACCTATACCACCCACTTGCATCCCCTCTCCAACCTCCTTGCTCCCTCCCCCACTCAGCAGCAGCTATTTACCTGGCTCCTGACCTTGGACTTTGTACTTCCTGCTGACTTGCCCAATGATTTTCTACCTGCAAACTTCCCACAAGGAAAGTAAATGGGTAAGCTGACACTAATTCGAGGGAGGAAGGAAGGAAGATTGGTTCTGATGTTTCCTGCTAGCTTTTCATGAGGAAACTCATTGGGGAAGCCAGTTGGAAATTGTTCCCGCTTTCACTGCTTTTTTGCCAACCAGCTGTGGTCATTCTGTTTCTATGGAACAGAAATATCTCTGAAAAGATGACCCAATGGATTATAGGTTGTCAAAGATACTCTATAAACTAGACCTGTCTGTCTGTCCATCCTAGTGCTAAATGCTCTTAACTAGTAATATTATTTTCACGTCTGTCCAATAAAAAAATGTTGCCTAAAGAGATAGAATGGCACGAGTACTTGCTTCCGTTGCAATAATAATGTTTTGTTATTTCTATACAGGACCTGTTGGACCATTCCTGTACTTCTGGGAGCGGCTCAGGGCTGCCTTTCCTGGTACAAAGAACAGTGGCTCGGCAGATTGCCCTGTTGGAGTGCGTAGGTTAGTCATCGTTTGATTTGTTCATCAAGAATAGCTCTATGAGCAATGGGACTTAGGTAAACGTTACAGCAGTCATCTCAGACTCCTGATTATTTGATTTTACCTCCCTTCTTTTAGCTTAAGGAAGATTGTGCTAGATGAATATAGGTGGATCACTCTTTTTTTTTCAAACGGAGTGAATCCAAATGGTGGTCTTCCATCATTTTAAGTTGCTGTATAAGGCTACCCAGAGAAAAAGCAGACCATTTTTTTCTTCTCTGCTTTTCCTGAAAGTGAAGTGTTTGGAATTAAGTCCTTTAAAAAAAAAAACTGGCAAGATTCAGCCTTAAGGGGGAAAAGTGGCAAAAAGGAATCTACTACTGAGTATTGCTTTCTCCACTGCTATGTATTTTAATTTTTGTATTTAGGATGTAATTGTTTTTATTCAATTGGCTATTGCTCACTGTCCAAAGCCACTAGTTGAGATGGACATTTTTACAAATTGATTAACTAAATAAAGACAATCCCCTGGGTTAAGAATGAAATCCATTTACACAGAATTTATATGTAAGTCAAGTACATCATAAAAAACATAAAAAGCAATTAAAACAATATAAAATATATATATATGGTCACTGAATAAATTTGTGGACATGGGGAGTAATATAGCCAAGAAATGGGACTCATAACACACACCCGTATCCATGCCCCTAATGGGACGCGTAACACACACCCATATCCATGCCCCTAATGAGATCCATAACACACACCCATATCCATGCCCCCAATGAGATCCATAACGCACACCCATATCCGTGCCCCTAATGGGTCCCGTAACACCCCCCCATCAGAGTTCCATGCACCTTGGGCATTTAGTCATGCCGGCTACATGACCACAGAGATATCTTCAGACAGTGTTGGTTCTTTGGCTTTGAAACGGAGATGAGCACTGCCCCCTAGAGTCAGGAACGACTAGCACATATGTGTAAGGGGAACCTTTACCTTTATTGAATATAACAAACAATACTAAACCTTGCAATTAACTTTGGACACTTACCGTTTTAAAAGAACAAGTCGTAAAGAAGACTTTGTAATATTCTTTATGATTTAACAGGTTGAATATATATAGTATCAGGAATTGATGGTTCTTAAGTGGTCTTAGCTAGCTTTTTAAATATACGCACTGCACTCACCTATATCTAAAAACACTAGGAAACTACTGCAGCTCCATATAGGCTTGGAACTTGGCCTTTTCCTAAGATAGACAGCATCTGTTTTTAGAGACTAAATGGTTAGCCTGTATTACGTTGCTATTTTTGGATAGGAAGTCTCGTCTGGGTATTAGGAATTCCTCGTAGGGTGTCACGTGTCTCTTTTCCTTGAAACACATCTGTTGTTGAGGAACATGTGCCAAATATGAAGAAATGGGAGATGTATGTTTCTGAGAAACAGAGCAGGTGGCACTGCACTGAATTAAACTTGTTTGGGTTGACCAGGGATACTCTTATGTCAGGAGACTCCAACCTTGGCCACTTTAAGACTTGTAGACTTCAACTCCCAAAATTCCCCAGCCGGCATGCGAAATGAAAGTGGCTGTCTCAAAAGTACAATCCATATTCCAGGCCTTTCCCATTAGACCAGTGGTTCTCAACCTTCCCAATGTCGCGATCCTTTAATACAGTTCCTCATGTTGTGGTGACCCCCAACCATAAAATTGATGGTACCTAAGACCATCGAAAATATGTGTTTTCCAATGGTCTTAGGCGACCCCTGTGAAAGGGTCGTTCGACTCCCAAAGGAGTCCCGACCCACAGGTTGAGAACCACTGCATTAGACAATCATTTATTTCTAGTCAAAAGACTTTTTGTTGTAGACAGAACAGATTAGAGAGGGCTGTAATTGTACTGTGAAGCGGTATATAAGTCTTAAGTGCTATTGCTATGATTTATTTGATCTCTGGGATAAAGGGTAACTACTAAAAGTGACTTAATTTGTTTCTGACCAGTTCCAACCCTGATGATACCATCGGGTTTATTCATGGGATAGGTGCATACAAGCCTGCCCTTCTTTTTTTAGGGGGTGTTCATTAAGTCCCTGCAAAGTTGACAATCTCTGCCATAAGTAGATGGTAGAGATTCAGAGGTCCACTCAGTCCAGCAGCGTAACCTTTGAAAGTTCATAAATATGGATGTTTAATACAATTTCTGGCGATAAGCCCAAAAAACTTTCTCTTTGAATGAAGAGCTGTTGATAAAAATAAAAAAAATCTCCTTTGTTTATGCTTTCTAGGGAAAGGCCGATACGGAGAAGTCTGGCGAGGACAATGGCAAGGAGAAAGCATTGCTGTCAAGATCTTTTCTTCCCGAGATGAAAAGTCCTGGTTCAGGGAAACAGAATTATACAATACCGTGTTGCTGAGGCACGAAAATATTTTAGGTGGGGAAAAGAATGGCATTGCTTGGGGGGGGGGGGTAGATAGATGGGGAGAGAGCTCTGCGGACGGTCTGAGAGCCCAAATCTGCCGAGACCATCCAACTCAGTCTTTTCTTTAGTCCTCCTTGAAGAAATAGAGAAGTAAACAGTTGCTGGAATAAAAGAAAGGTTAGATGACACCCAATGATAGAGAATAACTTTTAGTTTAGAAGTAATATATTCTTCAGCCTGATCTCCCCAGAAAGCAATTTGAACCTGCCACTTTATACACATTTGTATGATTCTACAATTTTTTTTTAAAAAAAGCAGACCTCCAAATGGAATAAAGCATTTATGCTGCAAATAAAGTGGAGTCTGTTGGTTGCCCTAAAAATGCCACGCAGAATTATCGACCGTGCTTGTCAGGTGGCATTCAAATAAAGTGTGGTGTTTCAAAGGCAGATCTTTTAAATCCAGATTCAAGGTCTGTGTTTTATCCTTTGCAGGCATTTTCTTCCCTTTGTGTAATAAGTTACAGGTATTTGGGTGATAGAGCAGTAGAATGTCTCCTCCTTTCATTGGACAGATGAAAAATCAGAGTTTAATCATAGGCAAGCTGGGCTGTTGAATTGATGCCATTTTTTGGTCCCATCTCAGTTCAGACCTGATCCTTCTAGGCTTTCTGCCTTTCTGCAGTTGTCCTTTGGCAGTGATGTGTCATGTGAAGCCATGGATCTTCACTAAACCCTCTGCAAGGCTTAGCCCAAGGGTCAGCAACCCATGGCTCTGGAGACACATGTGGCTCTTTCATCCCTCTGCTGCGGCTCCCTATCACTCAGAATATGTGTCACAACCGCCAATGTGCTACACCCCATAGCACGCAATTTATTTAGCTTTTTGACCCCCAGTAGGTTATGTGGCTCCCGGTATTTTCTTTTCTGTGGGAAACGGGTCCAAATGGCTCTTTGTGTTTAGGGTTGCCGACCCCTGGTTTAGCCCATTATATAGAGGCAAGAGGAGGATGAGTGCAAGGGCACCCAGCTTAGCCTAGGAAGGGAGACTTGCAGTGGGACATTGCTAGGGGTAGCAGAGATAAGATGGACTTTACATTGCTGGCTTAATGGTGTATATGTTGGGAGCTATATGCATAGTATACAGCAGTGGTAGTCAACTTGGTCCCTACTGTCCACTAGTGGGCATTCCAGCTTTCATGGTGGGCGGTAGGGGTTTGCTGTAACTCTATTTTATAAGGTAAAGTTACTTCCCTACTTTATAAATCACCATTACTGTGGAACTGGTGGGCGGTTAGAAAATTTTACTACTAACAGAGATACAAAAGTGGGCGGTAGGTATAAAAAGGTTGACTACCCCTGATGTACAGTATATATTTAAATGCTTTCTGTACATTTGTTTCCATATTTCACTGTGGTGGTAGCTAAAACTAATCTATATTTACTTAAAGAGCCACTTGGAGTTATGGGGAAGCATTCAAGTGCTTTTCTGTTATCTGAGTCCTTTGGTACATCTGGTAGATTTAAATGTCCCTGTTATCCTCCCATCTTTGTTTTTAATGTAGTGTTCTTTCTAGTGGAACTGGTGCTCTAGTTTCCATTGTCAATAAAGGAAGACCCTTTATCAAGCTATTTCTCCCTCAAGTTTTAAATCCAGTTCAGTATCTTATTCCTCTAGTCTACACAAGCCTTTTCTCATTTCTGGGAAATGCTTTGGCTGTGCTTCCAACTGAGCACTTAAGCAAATGTAAGAGTTGGCTGGATTGGGTAGTCTGTGTGTATGTTTTGGTGCAGAGAAGAGCTCCCCACACTAGTGGCAAATTGTAGGTGCTGGAAAAAAATGCTCTTGGGGTTTCTGCCAGAGGAGATGAGCTCCAAGTTCTGGCATTTAAATGCTAGGTTAATACATCATTCTGTAGATTTCAGATTCAATTGAGAAAAAGTGCTTCAGAGCCCACAGAGGACTTGGCTGTGAATTCATTGCTACGCAGGCCATCTTGGAAAGTGAAGCAGCTGCTTCAATGAGTCATAAGCATTTGGTTTATTCATACTCCTCCAGTTTCCAAAAAATCTTTTCCAGACTGATCCCAAAGCATTGCACATCCCGATGATCATTTAACACAAGAATTGCTCACTTTGAAAAGGAGAGGAATTATACAAATAGTGCTCGACTCACAACCCACAATTGAGCTCACAATTTATGTTGTTAAGTGAGACATTTGTTAAGTGAGTTTTGCCCCATTGTATGACTTTTCTTGCAGAGTTGTTAAGTGAATCCTTGCAGTTGTTAAGTTAGTAACCTGGTTGTTAAGTGAATCTGGCTTCCCCATTGACTTTGCTTAACAGAAGGTCACAAAAACATTGATCAAATGACCCTGGGACACCACAACCACCATAAATATGAACCAGTTGCCAAGCACCCAAATTTTGATCACGATCATGGGAATGCTGCAACAGTCATAAATGTGAAAAGTGGTCATAAGTCACTTTTTTCAGAGCCGTTGTAACTTTGAATGGTCACTAAATTAACTGTTTTAAGTCAAGGACTAGATGTACTGATGAAAAGAGCAAGAAATTGCAGTATTTTGAGAGTTTCCATGTCTTTAGTCCTAACTGTTTCCCTGAAAATACGACCTCCCCCGATAACAAGCCCAATCATGGTTTTGAACTCATGCGCTAAAATAAGCCCCCCTCCAAAAATATTGCAACAGAGTAGCAGCCATGAGGTGACCACACTCATCACCTCCTGCACCTCAAAAATAATAAGACCTCCCCAAAAATAAGGCCAAGTGCTTATTTCGGGGGTCAAAAGAAAATAAGACCCTGTCTTATTTTCAGGGAAACACGGTAGTAGAGAACACTTAATACCTTTTTTTATATAAGTCTGGGAGTAATAGAATTTGGCTTTTGTGCTGAGAATAGCTTGCATTCAGTTCTCACTGGTCTTAGGGATAATGGAGAATGATGCAGTTTGGGAGAGTTTAACTCCGAGTTCATCAACCTGGTGCTTTGGAGATGTTTTAGAACTCTTCCTCAACTTGACCATGTTAGCTTCATTTGATGGGAACTAAAGTCCAACTCATTGGGATCCAAGATTACGTATCCCTGGTTTGTATGATGAGGGTTATTAGAAGAAGAAGGAAATATCGGATGATTTGCCTTTCTTAGGAATGTTCCTGTCCCTTTCAGGTTTTATTGCTTCAGACATGACGTCACGGAATTCCAGCACTCAGTTGTGGCTAATCACACATTACCATGAAATGGGCTCGCTCTACGACTACCTGCAACTGACAACGTTGGACACTGTGAGCTGCTTACGAATAGTTTTGTCCATAGCTAGTGGCCTTGCTCATTTGCACATTGAGATATTCGGGACCCAAGGAAAACCTGCCATTGCTCATCGGGACTTGAAGAGTAAAAACATCTTGGTTAAGAAAAACGGGCAGTGTTGCATCGCAGATCTAGGTAAGTGGCTTCCTGGTTTTCCCCCCGCGTGGCTAGCATGAGTAGTTTATCGCTGGGAGAGTACCTAGGTTGCCAAACCAACCAACCAGCCAAGGAGCCGAGGTAGCGCAGTGGTTAAATGCAGCACTGCAGGCTACTTCAGCTGACTGCAGTTCTGCAGTTCGGCTGTTCAAATCTCATCGGCTCAGGGTTGACTCAGCCTTCCATCCTTCCGAGGTGGGTAAAATGAGTACCCGGATTGTTGTTGGGGGCAATATCCTGACTCTGTAAACCATTTAGAGAGGGCTGAAAGCCCTATGAAGCGGTATATAAGTCTAACTGCTATTGCTATTGCTAAAACCCATGGAGGATAAAAAAAGGAAAGCAAGAGCAAATGCAACAATAACAGATAGCTTTATATGTAAAAATAAGGTTTATAGGCTTTGAAGAGGATTAAAGATTATAAAGATGCTACATGATTTATGTAATGAACCAGGTATATATTGAAGAAATGTCATTCAGGCTTTCCTTGGCGTCACTCTGTAAGCAAGCTAGGAAGATTCAGCAGCCAATAGAGGGCACTTAGCACCCAAAAGTTTTGCTGCTCCTGGGTGTATCTTGTACTATTTTCTGAACATGGAAGTCTGCCACAAGAGACTTCTTCCTCAATCTGATCTCCTCCAGGGGTGTTGGACCTCAACCCCTTGAACTCCCTTCCAGCATTTTATGTGGCAATAAATAATTACTGTTGGAAGAGCCCTGTGCTAGCTTCCTTAAAGCCTATAACATCACAGCATGCAATGTTGAGCCAGGTTTAGGATTATTAAAACAGACTTAAAACAGACTATTAAAACAGACAAAGTTACGGACTCTCTCCCTTCCTGCTGATTACTGTAAGGTCATATTTTTTGCGTCTTTTTATCATAGTAAAGTGTTGCATACAGATCAGTAATTGTAGTTAAAATTCATCATGGTTGTTGAAAACAAACCACCTTAAATCAATCGTGGTTTGAAATTTGCTTATTTCTACTATGTTATCCTGTTCACCTAACAGTTCCAAAAGCATGCAAATGCGAGTAGATTAATACGTACCACTTCAGTGGGAAGCTAGTAGCATTCTGTGCATCTTTGACGTATAGCCCATGCTGGCCACCTGACCATGGAAAATGTCTTTGGACATCGCTGGCTCCCTCATCCTAGAAATAGAGATGAGCACCGTGCCCCAGAGTCAGACATGACCAGAGGTAGTATTCAGCTGGTTTGGACCGGTTCAGTCAAACCGGTAGTGGAAATTTTAACCGGTTCGGAGAATCGACAAACACTTGCTGGCCCCCTCCCCACCCCTTCCAGGAGTCCCCACGCATCCTTTTTGTCTCCCAGGAGGTTTCAGGACGGCTTGTTAGGCCCAAATCAGGGCGTGGCATGTGTGCGGTGGCGATGGTATATGAGCCCAAGGCTTGCTTAAATTTCTTTCCACAGTAGTGATTCTGTCTGAGTACCTGTGGGCTATTCAATTGCTGCTGCATTTGGTGTTCTCTTTCTGTTTTTCCAGAAACAGTCTGGAAAAACAGACTCTGGAATCTGCCTGTTTTCTGGATGGTAAACACTTAACTATATTTCTGAAGTATATTTCACATAGTAAACTCGGCCAACATCTTCAAGATTTTTTACCCTTCCTAAACCTATTACAGATCTAACTTAAAAGAAAAGGGAAGCACTTCACAATAACTCTTTTCCTTTGTGATTATAGGTCTCTCCGTCATGCATTCTCAAAGTACCAATCAGCTGGATGTTGCGAACAACTCCCGTGTAGGCACCAAGCGCTATATGGCCCCAGAAGTCCTGGATGAAACAATTCAGGCGGACTGCTTTGACTCCTACAAAAGAGTCGATATTTGGGCATTTGGACTGGTCCTCTGGGAAGTAGCCAGGCGCATGGTTAGCAATGGTAGGTAAATGTGAGTTTAGCTCAATCTATAAAGTTTAAATCCTTCATCTTGCTTTTCCACTTAAAAGCACTTTAATGTCCGGATTGAGCAACTGCAACTACTTGTGTATGTCACGTTCCGGCTTTCACAAGGAATTCAGACAGAGCCAAAGATGGTTAACTGACAAACTTTATCCAAAATGCTGTAATAACTGGCACAGAGTGACAAACAGGAAACAGGCAAAGTCAGTGCTAACATGGTTAATCCCTCCATCCTTTAAACAGTGTCTGCTCCATGGCTCCACCCCTTGGGTCAGCCCCTATGACTCCCCACCCCTCACGTGGCATCCTTAGGTGATGCCATTGCAGCCCAGCATGCAGGCCATGCATGCTGCTGTTGCTCTGCGCAACCCTCGCTGCCCCTCCAGCCTTGGCAGGCATCACACAGTTCTGGAGTCCCCCACAGCAGGGGGCCCTCCAGGGCCGCCCCACAGCCCAGTAAGTCCACTGTGAAGCCCTGTGCCGTTCAGCTGTGCCGCGCGCAGGACGACATGCCGGCGAGCTCAGTTTCTGGTGCGGCATGTGGGCGTGGACACATCATCCAGCTGTCGGCTCCTGGTGCAGCATGCATGCATACATGGATGCATCACTCAGCTTCAGCTCCGGATGTGGTGCAGTGTGCTCCCCGTCCGATTGGCAGCCTGGTGACCCAAGGGCTAACAGTGTAAACAAATAGTTTATTGTTGATTGCCTCTATTACAAGAATGTCACCAGACTTGTCTACCTTCTCTTGGAAAACGATAGATATAGACCTAAGGATTTGACCTCAGTCATTTCCTCCCCTGTATAGACTCTAAGTTGGAATCTCTCTTTATTCCCTCTAGCAGGGGGCCTTCAGCTGGTGGTTCCATCACATTTAGCTGGCTATCAAGATAAAATATGCTGGAAATGTATATGCTACCAGATAGCCAGAAGAATGAAAATTTAAAAAAAAAATCAACTAAAGGAGGGAAAGCAAAGGGGGAATGAAAGACAAATCTTTATCTTTACATCTGAAAACTGATGGAGTTGGGATGAGTAATCCAGGCAAGAAATTCCACGAAGCTCAAGGATTTCTCCTCCTCCTTTCCACAAACATGGAAAAAGCTTCCCTTGGAACAAGTATTAGGATTTCACCAAGATGCCCTCCAGCTCTTCCAGGACCCGGATTGTTGTTGGGGGCAATATGCTGACTCTGTAAACCGCTTAAAGAGGGCTGAAAGCCCTATGAAGCGGTATATAAGTCTAACTGCTATTGCTATTGCTCTTCCAGGCCAGAAAAATTCACGTGGGAGCAAAAAATCTTCATTCCTATGGCAAGGCTGTTCTGTGGAACCTTAGGGCTCTATGAGAACTTCTTCCATGAGACGCTAGGGTGACAATTGTTGTTTAAATAAGAACAGCAACAATAATTGTTAGTTTATTGAGGTACTGTGGCAGATAAAAAGAGATCTAGAATGATGCCATAAATGGGCCTTATCGTGCACCTGGCAACAGAAAATAAATACATAGATTAATAAATGACTGTTAGGTCTCTCAGCTGTGGCAGCCTCCTTGGACCAGGAAGTACTGAAGGTAATGACTCTCATCCTTGTCATATTCGTGTTAGACTGTTGCAATTTGCCTTGCATGGGGTTGACCCTGGATATAACCCGGCAAACTTGTAGCTGACAATGGATTGATTGGATTGCTTAGATCAGTGTTGGCTAACCTTTTGGACACCAAGTGCCGAAAAAGGAGCGTGTGGCGGCCAGCTGTACTTCCAGGTTCCGTCTTGCTCATGTGCGCCAACCAGCTGGTCTTCGCGCGTGTGCATGACAGAACCCGGAAGAGAGTGGCTGGCCACATGTGCACCAGACCAGCTGACTGGTGCACATACGTGTGATGGAACCTGGAAGTGCAGCTGCCGACGGCGCACATGCCCAGAGAGAGGGCTTTGCGTGCCACCTCTGGCATGTGAGCCATAGGTTTGCCATCTCATAGGTTTGTAGGAACTGTATTAGTTGCTGAGAGGCTTTTGGGCTCAATTCAAGTGCTGATTACCTGTATAGTCCTATATGGCTTGCCTTCTTGCTATATCTGGCACAATGACGTCTCCCTGCCCAATGAGAACCAACTGGGAGAAAATGCTATTGGTGCCCACACCCTGAAGGGAGCGTGGGGTCACGATAACCTCCTCCATTTTGACATTTAGAAAGACTGCAAAAAATGATCTTCTGTAGGACCTTGAGAGAAGGAGAATCTAATTAGGCAACCAAAGTGCTTTTTCAAGAGGCCACCGGCCCCTGGTTTTTCTTTGAAGACATTTCACTTCTCATCCAAGAAGCTGCTTCAGCTCTGACTGGATGGTGGGGAATGGAAGGATCCAGTCAGGGGTGTGTGTGTGTGTGTTTGTGTATGTGTGTGTGTATGTGTATGTGTGTGTGTGTGAGAGAGAGAGACTGACTGACTGACTGACTGACTGAGTCAAGCTAGACTTGGAAAGCTGTCTGCAAGAGGAAGAGAAGATGGGTAAGCTATTTTTGGGGCCATTTTCAGGCTGTTTTTCTGGCCAAAATTTGTCTGAAAACAGCCCCCCAAAAAGCCCAAAACTCAGCCAGCTTTCACAGTCTCTCTGTCATACACACGCACATATATGTGTGTGTCACACACACTCAAACAAGTTGAATCTTTCTTCCCCCACCCCCCAACTGGAGGCCCCTGGATTCCCTCCGCTGTCCCATACAGGTACCATCCACACAACTGACATAGAGTTGGGCACGCCCACTCAGTCACATGACCACCACCCCAGCCAGCCCCTCCCCCAGCTAGTCATTAGGGCAGACAACTGGTTGTCAAAAAATTGGGAGCCCACGACTGCTTCTCAACAGTTAACTTTAGCCATAAAGGGAGCAGTGCAATAAAATTTAAAACAGATAAATCATAAAAATAAAATAGCAGCAGTACAAGAACTCCCATCAGCAATATTGATGACATCCCCTTCATCCTCTTAGACTCTTCATAACAGTTCTGTTGTTCTTGTTTTTTTTAAAAAAACGTATAGAAAAGCCATACGGGAGCTAGTCAGATTCCAGAGGGTGACTATTTCATAATGCAAGCACACTTAAGAAGCCATGCCTGTGACATCCAGGGCCACCCCTCCTCTTTCTTGAGAAATAGAGAACCAGTAGTTTCTCCCAGGTGGGAAAATTCACGCAGATTGAATTTGGCTGGAAAAGATGGTCTTGCAAAGTATCTTGGTGCCAAGCCATAAAAGGTTTTATAAGTTAAAACTCTTGTTTTGAATTGTACCCAAAAACCAATCAGTGCCAGTACAGCTTATACTGACGTACATGAACCAAGAACAGTAGTGCTGAATAGGGGACTTCAGCTTCAAAGTCATCTTCAAAGGCAGACCTACTTACGGTACCTTGAAGTGATCTAAGCAAAGGGGTGATTCGGGTGAGGTCCTCTCGTTTCAAGGACGACCCCAAAGTGGGCAAAAATCCTCATAGCTACCATCTGCCCCTGCTATCCGTCAGTAGCCATAAGTGCAGAGGACACCCCCCCACCCCAAGTCAGAGACTTGTATTTTTGGGATATTGCCATTCCACCAAGAAGCAACACCAGAATTATCCAAGGGCCTTGATGATGTGTCACCCAGTAGTAGCCAGTAAAATAACTGCTTTGTTTATAGGCAGTTGTGACCAACTTATTCTGGACTTCAGACTTGTTCTTTTGGGGAAGAGCACAATTAATCTTACACTGACTTCATCCTTTTCTTATAAAATTACTGCCCCACCCATTCAGCATCTTCTGAATCCTATGCTAGCTAATTTGGGTCTAGATAGTTAATGCCAAATATGTGAAAGTATAAAGAAATGTTAAGTTTTCCCTTCTTTCCAAATCTGTTAATAGTTTTGCTGCTTTGCCATATGTATGATTTGTGTTCTGTACATGCACATGTTTACAGAGTCAAACTTTTCTCTAGTCCACTGGGAGACCAAGTTGATTTAAATGCTTTGGTTGTATTGTGCTCTTAGGGTTTCATTTCACAATATCAGTGAGATGTCACAAAAGCTTCCAACTGGCAAAGTTTAATCCCTTGGTAACAGCATGCGAACTTTGTATTGCTAATGGACGTCTTAAATCTATATTGGTGCAATAGTAACATATCCCTTGTGTTTTCGGTCACAGGTATAGTGGAAGACTACAAACCTCCATTTTACGATGTCGTTCCTAATGATCCTAGTTTTGAAGACATGAGAAAAGTAGTTTGTGTGGATCAGCAGAGGCCAAATATTCCCAACAGATGGTTTTCAGACCCTGTAAGTGCACTTGCTGAAATGGGTTGATGTATTTTCTACTCGATCATCTGTTAAGAATTGTTAAAACCATCTGCTGTTTAGGCTATAGGCCAAACTAGATGTGGCAGCAGTAATTACATTTGTTTAATCATCCATCTTCCCCATTCATAATACAGCAGGAGGTGACCATATATTTACAATAAATCAGGCATGTGGGCAAAAGGAGCTGAACCTCTCACCCCTGAAATCTATTCACCTGTAGTACTTTTACTTGATCTAGAGCAGTGTTTCTCAACCTTGGCAACTTGAAGATGTCCGGACTTCAACTCCCAGAATTCCCCAGCCAGCGAATGCTGGCTGGGGAATTCTGGGAGTTGAAGTCCGGACATCTTCAAGTCGCCAAGGTTGAGAAACACTGATCTAGAGGCTATCTGGAATACGAGGGATTTGGGTGAAAGTGCAAAGAATGTGGGGAAGTATTGGCTGCAGCTCTCGCTTCTGGTACTTGCCAGTCTGTTTATATTGGAATTGGCAAAAAAGGATCCATATGAAAAATCATCGTAGAAACAACTGTTCTAGTCACGATTAAGTGCTAGAAGAGAAAAATTTGCAAGCTAAATCATCTTTAAGAAAAATTGAAAAAAGCTTTTAGGGGTTCAAAAAAAAATCTGATTTTTTAAAAGAAAAACTTACATTGTTGCTACTCCCAATATAAAATATCATTACCAAGCTCTCGATACAATTGGCAGAGACCTATAGCCTATCACAGCCTAGGTCTGCGTAATAGTTTTACCATAAATATTTATAAATTCTAGAGCGGAAACGGAATATACCTATCTAAGGTCAGGGAGGGGGCCTCTCAATTGAGTGGCCCTGCAGAGGCAAACGAAGGCATAATCCATTGGGCAAAAGGAGACAGGAAGAAGATCTTGATCAGGTGAAAACCATCCTGGACTCAATTTCTCAACCAAAGATAAAGCTGTTATAAAAACCTTGAACTTTTTGCTCCAACCACCAGTTATCCTGGGGCCACAGAACTAAAGGAAGTATGCTTTACAGCAATTAAGGACTATTCAATTATATGACCACCTGGCTTCTGTGTTATCTGTGTGCAACTCTTCCCCTATTTTGCATCTTCTCTTCCTACCGGTGATCTCTTTTCTCCTTCCCCATAGCATTAAGACAAATGCTTTTAGAAGCTCTTTGAAGAGGCCTTGGATACTCAGGGATAGCTGAAGGCTCCATTATTGCTTCTTTGCTTTAAGTATTGAAGCAACTTTTTAAATTAAAAAAGTTATTCATGAGTACTGTAGATAGAAAATGCGGAAGACCAAAAAAAAAAAAAAAAAGACAAAGAAACAAGCTTTTAGGGTGAACCAAAAGGTCACTTGTAAAGTTCTCAACAGATTTGAATTATTTTTCCATACGGCAAACAGGCCACTTCGTTTTCTTGAGCACTCTTGATCTTCCTGAATGTACTTTCCAGTTCAATATGAACTTGAGGAAAAACTGCTTTTTAATATTTTTCCATTTTATATTTTCATCATGTCTTATATTGGGATGGGGGTGTACTAAATGAAATGAATTGAATTGACCAAGCGTGATTAGACACACAAGGAATTAGAAACAGCCATGAGCCACCACTGATCATGTGTGTGTATGAATTAGCTTCAGTGTCGAAATTGGTTACATGTCCCAGTGTGGATCAGACCTTTGTTTATAGAAATGATTACTAAACATACAAACAATAGGTTAAGCCTCAAACTGTGGTTTGAGGCCACTGCTTTTCTGTATATTGTTTGGTCAGCAATTATTTTCCATGCTGCAAACAGAGCAGTGATAATCAATGTGGGATGGAGTAGTGCCATTAAAATATTCTACTCTGAATATATATTTCTGTGCTTACCTTTTCAGACATTAACTTCACTCGCTAAGCTCATGAAAGAATGCTGGTACCACAATCCATCGGCAAGATTAACAGCTTTGCGTATCAAAAAGACGTTGACCAAAATTGACAATTCCTTGGACAAGCTCAAATCTGACTGTTGATTTTTTTTAAAGCCACAATGCTGGCAGACACAAAGAAGGACATACAACTTGCTGGGATTTGATTCCAAGTGGCTTCAGGCATCGGCACAGTTGTATACCCAAACCAGCCATTTGAGAGGAAACAGAGCCATGCGAATCTTAATTAGCACCTGCCATGGCATTTTTGCAAATGGCCAATCATTAAAGACTTCAAGTTGAATCTCTGGTGGCCTATGGAAGAAGAAGACGACAAAGGAGCCCTAAGACAAAATCGGGGCATTACAACCATGGCTTTTAATATATATTTTTTAATTCAGAAAAAGAAACAGAGTTAATTTGTCTGTTTGATGCTCCCAACATTGACCCATGGGACTGGACAATTACAATCCACAACTTTGCCTGCGTGTCTCTTCTTTGTTGCACTAAGGGATTCCTTGCATTCCTTCCTTGCACTGTTACAGTTTAATTTTAAGGAACTGACTTGCCAAGAGTAGGATTGGCTTTGTACACTTTGATCTATGTTTTTGGATATTAGGAAATCAGTTTGGGCAACTGAACCCATAACTGAGTCTTCTCCTCTTTCTCTTTTTATTTTGTTAAGATGCATTTTACATACGTGTACTGTTTACAGTAAGGCTGGACACTAGGAATTGTTGATGAGGAAACATGCAGATTTTATTTATTACTGGTGCATTTAACAGTTTTTTAAAAAACTGAGGAAAATGCATACAGTTAAAGTTTATTTTTATGTAGCTTCTATCACTTATTACTGTCTCTTTTTTGTAATATCATATAATCAGAATTGGTTCTGTTTCTTTCCCCTGTTGAATCATTTAGACATTTTAATCACATTTTTAAGTGCTTCACATTTTATATGTGTATGGTCTGTAACATATATTTTCAGTTCAAAATATGCAAAACATTTATATATAAATATATATAAATATAAATATATATCTAAATATAAAGCCATTACTCAAATTATGTCACATC
The DNA here is from genome assembly GCF_051295495.1 of Thamnophis sirtalis. Lineage (NCBI taxonomy): Eukaryota > Metazoa > Chordata > Lepidosauria > Squamata > Natricidae > Thamnophis > Thamnophis sirtalis. The sequence continues at coordinate 31,996,512 of NW_028261381.1, forward strand.
TTAGTACCTTATTGATTTAGAAGAACGGATTAGCAAAGCAAAAGAGCAAACAATAGTTCATAAGAAAGTGCTGCTTCCTCCCTCCCCCAATTTATACATAATGAGTGTTTAAATGTGGCAAGGAAGAAATTGTTTTAATTTGCTTTTTTCCATATTAAGTAATTGCTTGTATAAATGAAAGAGAATGTTTCCCAGTGAAATGATAGGGAAGCATTCTGCTAGTGCCTCCTGGGCTTAAGGTAAAGGTGGTGTACTTAAATAGAAGCATCACCAACATATTTATCTGAGGGTGATTCCCATCCTGGACTGAGCTGTGCTGGAAAATCTGCCATCATACATTTTGGCCTATGTGATGGAAGAGTCTCTTGAGGTTTGCCATGTTGGAACTGTCCCTCAGACAGGGGATGCCAACATTGAATATTCATTCTGGAGCTGTGATTTCCTAATGGCATGGTTATTGAGTGATGTATGGATAAAACATGATGTCTTCTGGCTGCTTTTTTATATCAAGTTTCCCAAGTAAAAAACTTTGATTCTAGTGCCTTGCTTTGTACTATAGTTACTCTCCTTCGAAGCTTTACAAGTAAAAAAAAAAATCTTGGAATGCTGACCTTTGAACATTAAACCAGGACAATGTCTGGAAAAAGGCTGAATGGACTTGGTTTAAATTGAGAGGGTTTTTTAAAAACAATAATAATAGGATAGGACAATTGAGGCTTCCATTATCCCCTGTCCTATCTTATATGCTTCAATAACAATTATTTGGGGGATGTATACAAGGTTTGGTTTGGACAACTGTATGCTGAGTGAAATACTGCTGCTTTTACTAAATGGAGACGTCACTATTATTCATATAGTATTGTATAGATATCCTGTGATTTGTTAGGATTTATTCGCATCCCCTATGCAATTCAGATTTTCAAATGTTATTTTTGCAAAATTTTGCCAGGTGATCTCAAAAGTAGCATTCGAATTGATTGTAGATAGGAACTAATTCCCCACCACAAAAATTCCCTGCTTGTGGAAAAATAGTTCAATCATTCTTCCTCATATTTTACACCAGAAAATACATATAAGGGCAACTTATATGTGAGTAAAGAGTAATGCTGGAAAGGGCGCATAAAAATGTTGTTTGATGGCCTACATCCTAAGCTTTCTATAGTTTGATAAGCAGCTTGGCATTTTCTACGAGAATTGTAACTTGTCCAATTAACTTTCACTTGTTAAAATGCTTGGTGACAACCCAAATGAAAAAGAAATGAGAAATTACCAATTTTTAACAAACTCCATTTAATAATGATGAACTTTTCCATGAGGACTGGTTATCCATCTAATAAATACTCATCATTTGACTTCTTGTATGGCTATTTCACAATACTTAACAGACTGGTGGGTTTTGGTGCATCCATTATTTCTGACTTGCAACTTCAATAGTTTTTAATACACAAATTAATCTTGGATATGTATTTTTCAAGTACTCTTAGGATGAAGAGGATTGCAATGCATAAATGTGGAAAATATCTTGCTGCAGAAATAATGGGTTTGAATTCATATATCTGGAATGAAGATATACAATACATTTCAAATTTGAAACATTTTAAGGTAGAAATACCCACATAGTATTTTTCCAGATTTCTTTGCAGAAGGAAAACATGCTTGGGGAGAATTAAGTAGTTGCCCAAAACTTTCCAAAGCAAATAGATTGGTGTGTCTCTCACCAGGGGAAATTAATATGTCATTATTTTCAAGACTCCAAGCAAGCATGTCATTCTAGGCACCAAAGTCCAAAGTTTATTCCCTAAGCAGGCTGGAGCAGATACGTGTGGCTCTAAATCTTAGAAGAGATTCATGGAAAACTTGCAAACAATACAAATACAGCATTTTAAGAACCCTGTCTAACATATACAGAGAAGGAGTGACTTCTAGGTCTTGGGTTGATTGCCCTAGCAGAGTTATATACAGTAAGTGATGCAATGCAAGTTAATTTGAGAATTCTGGTTTCCATTTCACAATTACAGTTCTTAAAAAATTAAAAGTTATTTTTGCCACGGATATAAGTTCTGCTTAGGGCAGGAGGGTGGATTAGAAGATCTCTGAGGCCCCTTCAAGCTCTATGATTCTATTCAATTAGTTAATTAATTAATTAATTAAATTAATCAAGCAATGAAGAATGACTGGCATAACGGTGCTATACTTTTCGGGGAAATACACAAAGTTGCATTTCCCATGCAATATGGCTTGCTTTACAGCAACCTGGTGCTGTTCTGCTGCCTTGAACCACCTTTCATTTATTTATTTATTAATCAAATTTATACAGGCACCCATCTTATAGAAAGCCTATAGTGATTCTGGCTGGCATACAACAATAAATACAAAGCAATTATTACTTAAAACAATTATTTAAAAACTATAAAAACAGAACTAAAGAATAAGTTAATAATAATAGCAATAGCACTTAGGCATATACTGCTTCACAGCCTTCTTTAAGTGGTTTACAGAATCAGCCTATTGACACCCCCTCCCCCCAAAAAAATTGGCTCCTCATTTTATCCACCTCGGAAGGATGGAAGGCTGAGTCAACCCTGAGCCTGGTGAGATTTGAGCTGCCAAATTGCAGGCAGCAGAAGTAGCCTGCAGTACTGCACTCTAACCATTGCGCCACCATGGCTCATCAGTAATAGTCCCTTCACAAATTCACTCATCCCCTGGGGTCTTCAGGTCTGCTAGCATAACCAGGTCTTGGGGGAACTTCAGAAGTGATGACACTGTCCTCATCTCTGTTAGCAGAGAAGATTCTGCTATGAGCTCCATAGCAGAAAAGGCCTGCTACTTAAGGCCCACCAGATCAGATGATCTAACTTCCTCATCTAAATTTCACACCCTTTTTTTCACATTGTTGAAGAATGATGGGGTTGTAGCACAACATATTTAGAAACCCACAGAAAGGTTCATTTGATCTATGGGAGGCATCCCTGATTTATCCTGTACCAGAATTAGATGATAAGCAAAGCCATTTCTGTTTCATTGAATTTCTAGAGCAAAAGAAGTACTGTTATGCCAAGGAAAACATTTGATATTCCAAGGATCACTTTAAAATGATGATTATTAGTAGAAAAACACAAATCATGTATATCTAGTAAAGTAACAGCGGTGCATTACACAGGATGCAGTGGCTCAGTGGCTAAGGCACTGAGCTTGTCGATCAGAAAGGTCGTCAGTTTGATGGTTCAAATCTCTAGCACCGCATAACGGAGTGAGCTCCCGTTACTTGTCCCAGCTTCTACCAACCTAGCAGTTCGAAAGCATGTAAAAATGCAAGTAGAAAAAAAGGAACCACCTTTGGTGGGAAGGTAACAGCGTTCCATGCGCCTTCGGCATTTAGTCATGTTGGCCACATGACCATGGAGACGTCTTTGGACAGAGCTGGTTCTTCAGCTTTGAAACAGAGATGAGCCGAAAACAATTAGCATGCATGTGCAGGGGAACCTTTACCTTTAACACAGAGCTGGAAATTTTATTTATTAACTACTTATTTATTGGCTGTTCACAGCCTTGTCTCAGCCCTTTGCCCCACTGGAGCCAGTCTGAATTGCCATGTTCTACCCTGTGGTTTCCTTACCTGTGTATAGATTTTGCATAAGGACAATGAGATGTTTTTGTATTTCCATTTCTCCAAGGACATTCTACAACTTGTCATTGTCACAAACTCCTCCTATAATCAATGAAACACATACTGACTTTTGTTTGGTGTTATTTGGCTTGCATAATTATTGAACATGCCTTAGTGATGATGTCTCAGGTTTCTTAGCATTTTGCATACTCAGTTTCCATGTAGGGTTCTCCCACGTGTATTTTGCTGGCATGTGGAATTAAGGGTATCATACAAATTTGCACATCTATTTAAGTCTCTTTTTTTGCAATTGGTGTTTCAATCTGTTGGCCACTGTATCAGTCTTCAGATATGCTGGCATAGTTTGATTAGAACTTCTACTACATCCTTGATTTACAACTATTCATTTAGTGACAATTCAAAGTTACAACAGCACTGAAAAAAAAGCGACTTACGACTTTTTCACACCTTACTCATGTGATCAAAATTCAGATGCTTGCCACCTGACTCATGTTTATGACAGTTGCAGAGTCCCAGGGTCATGGAATCACCTTTTGTGATCTTCTGACAAGCAAAGCAATGGGGAAGCCAAATTCATTTAACAACCATGTTACTAACTTAACAACTGCAGTGATCCACTTAAAAATTGTTAAGTGAAGGAAGGTCGTAAAATGGGATAAAAGTCACTTAACAATTGTCTCACTTAGCAACAGAAATGTTGGCCTCAATTGTGGTCATAAGTCAAAGATTACCTGTATTCTTTGAAGTTTAAAGTTCCTTTGGAAGACTTTCCTTGGGTTTTTTCTGTATATTTCTGTCTTTGAAATATTTACAGATGCCACTTCTTAATATGTTGTTTCTTCCTTTTCTATTTTTCTTTAACCTTTTCCTTTTCTTCCACTTTTTGCTTTCCTTTTCTTTTCTTTCTCTTTTTTTCTTCCTTAATTTGTATTCGGTTATATTTTCTTTAGGGGATGTGGTGGCTCAGTGACTAAGATGCTGAGCCGGTCAATCAGAAAGGTCAGCAGTTTGGCGGTTTGAATCCCTAGCACCATATAATGGAGTGAGCTCCTGTTACTTGTCCCAGCTTCTGCCAACCTAGCAGTTCAAAACCATGTAAAAATGCAAGTAGAAAAATAGGGACCACTTTGGAGAGAAGGTAACAGCATTCTGTGCACCTTCACCATTTAGTCATTCTGGCGACATGACCATGGAGACGTCTTTGGACAATGCTGGCTGTTTGGCTTTGAAACAGAGATGATCACCGCCCCCTAGAGTCCGTAACCACTAGCACATATTTGCAAGAGGAACCTTTACCTCTACTTTTACCTTTTATGCTTTCTTTTTTGAAGTTTAATTTTATACATACATTGTCACATACATACATACCAACATACATACATACTCTGGTCAACATTCAAGCTCTCAACCATCTAGGTTACTACTAGCTTGCAATGGCGCCAAAGAGTTCATTCAGATATTGATTTTTCCCCACTACTTTGGTCTGCTAACTTGCTTTGAGTAATTGATGTTACAAGCCAACACAGGGACACTCAGACAGATTTAACACTTCATGAGAGCACCAACATCTTATTTCCAGTCACAAGATCAGAATTTTTAAAAGCAGGAACATATTGCTCTTCTCTGATGGAAGCTGATGAACATCCAGAGATGGATAATGGAGTTGATGAACTGTGCCGTCAAAGCTAATTCTCCAGATAGCCATTCCCACTGTCCACTTCAGTCCATAAGCAGCCACAAGGGACAGTCTTACAACAGCATGCAAAGCAAAAACAAAAAAGGGTAACGGGAAAGAGAAATGAACGGCAACACATTTTAATTGTGCTGTCCTGGCAATTCTTCATATTTTCATGGCGCACAGATAAACACGAGGATTGTTCTAAAACCCATGGTAAGGGTCAATTTCAATTTTGACATATACCCCACTCTACCCAAAAATTCACTTCTATGGTGATTTGATAGAGTTTTAAGTTTTTATCTTGCTAAGGAAAGGTCATATTGTCAGTAATTCTAGCCAAAGACCACTATTACAGCTGTCCATAAATGTCAATAGCTTAGCATCTGTGTTTACTGTGTCCTGATTGCTTGACAAGAGATGTGTAGTTTTAGAGGAAAATTTCAAGCTAAATAATAAGTTGCAACTTTTAAGTCTCGTGTAGCCTTCAGGCTTGCTTTCTTTGGCTCCAGAAATCCTGGAAATGGTATTGTCAACTTCGGTGGGGAATTACTTAAACATAAACAGATGCAGTTTGAAAATGTAAACATAGTCCTTGTTTAGTGACTGCCTCATTTAGCAACAGTTTGCAGACACAACGGAGATGAAAAAGCAAGTTTACAACCAATCTTCACATTTATAGCACAGGTAAATTACTTTCTCAATTGAGCACAAAAGTTCTGTTGCTAACAAGACATTTGTTAAGTTAAGTGAGTGAGCCCCATTTTACGATTTTTTTTTGTCGAAGTTGCAAAGTGAATCAATGCAGTTGGTAAGCGAATCATGTATCTGGCTTCCCACATTGACTTTGCTTGTTGGAACCCAGCTGGAAAGGTTAGAAATGGGGATCACATGACCCCCCCCCCCAGGATAGGGGAACTGTCATAAATGCATGCCAGTTGCCAAGCAGCCGAATGCCATGGGGATGCTGCGATGGTTGTAAGTGTGAAAAATGGTCATGAGCCACTTTTTTTCCGTGTCATAACTTTGAACGGTCACTAAACAAATGGTTGTAAGCTGAGAAGTACATGAATTCACATATCTGTTAATTAAAGGAAAGCTAAAATCAGGATTTCATTTAGAGAGTGCTTCACTTAATGACTTCGTTGCCTAGTCATAGTAGCTAAACAAGGACTAGCTGTGGTCCCATATCTTCTTAATTTAATGATATTACATAGTCCTTATCTACAAAAGGAAAGGAAAGTACAGCCTCTTGATATTGTTGCTAATGTTGCTAATCTCTGAGTTAAACGTATCTCCAACATCTAAGATGATATAATATTTCTGCCTAAAAGACCAATTGGTTATAGACAAAAGTAGACAAACTCATAATTAAGCATAATTTAAGACAGAATAATTTTGCTGCTATGAATTACAATAAACTTGCAATAAAATAATTACAATAAACTTCTTGCAATTCCAGAAACATTACTTTTTTTAAAACCTGTATAGCTATATAATTTCTTATAACAGAACTGATTAATTTTGAAGTACACTAATGCTTCCATACTTGTTAGCCTGAACATTGTTGTATTAAATGTTGGCAATCTCTCCCAAGAAAAATTATCAGATGTTATATTGAGGACTATATGGAGAGAACTGAGATCAGTAGGGAAAAATAAATCTGGTCTATCCTGATCCCTTGTCCTTTACATCTATTTCTGTCAAATGCAATTGAAAGGTAAATTCTGAATTAAAAAGTAAATTACATGCAACCATCTTAGTAACCTGGGAGACAAATACACTTACTACTAACAGCTGTAATATTAAGTAGTTCTCTCTCTATGTATATGTGTTTGTGGGCGTGAGAATGTATACATACATGGACTTAATTCTTGTTTTGAAGCTTTTAAGTGAAAGATTTTAAAATTAAGTTTACCCATATAAGCAGGATTCTTTTGATTAAAAAATGCCTACTTTTTGATAGCATGAAGGTGGCACCTGAGTCAGGAATAGCTGGTTACTATTTAATCCATCTTTTTAACATATGATGGTGTTTAGGTATGATTGTTACTTTAATACATGTCCATTTATTATTATTCCATTTTTCTACATTTCTACCTTGTGATATATTTTGTTGTCTGTTCCCCAGAAGATGAATTAAACACACAAGCAGCTTCAGTGTAAGTATTGCGTAGAGGGATTAAACCAAAATTGGGCACATGTTCAGATTCATATCTAATGATTATGTGCATTATTCTAAAGAACAGATATTTTATTACCTCACCTCCAATAAAGTTTTATGAAACATGATAATAATGAAGTACATCACATTACAATGTTTCAGATCATTATAAAAAAAGGAAGCAAAGGGAAAACTCATATGCCCTTCATCATAGCCATAATATTCCTCCCCACTCCACCCCCCCACCCCCCCAAATGTACTTTGCAAAAACGTCTCTGGAGAATTGAGAGAGTTTTGCGAAATCTAAAAGGTGACTGAGGGTTATCCTGGACAGAGGGAACATTGCCTAAAATTCAATGGAAGTGTGCCTGATTTGAAATTGTTTCCTCCATCCTATGTAACTCCTATGACTTATTTCAAATTGTTTCAAGCACACTTCATCTTATGTAGGATCTTTAATACGAAAACAGAAGGAAAGGTAGCATAAATTTACCATCAACCATTTAGCTTAGTAAAATTAGCCATTGCATATAATTGTGCATTTGTAGTCAGAACTACAACAAACTGCAACACTCACATCTTCACAGTGTGGTGGTATATTAAAGCCAAATAAACAACATTATGATATAATGCAATGTGGAATCTCAGTTACCATACTAGGACAATTTAATAGATTTGTCTATTGGAATTATTAATTAGATGCTATGAAATCATCTTAATTTATTTCAGTAGACAGTGTTTTTCATAGTTTTGAATAGCTAATAGAAAATACGCTGTGTACATTTATTGGTGACTTTAAAATTTTTATGGACTTTTCATGCTAAAATGAAAAAAAAAAAGAACTTGTGATTTATGGCTTTGATGATTAGGCAGAATAGATTATAGAAATAATATTATGATGTAACTTTAGAAAGGGAAATTAAAATATAATTACTTGTAATTCCTGTGAAGAACATCAGAAACCACTTCTTAGTATTTTTTTTCTTTCCTTTTTTCTTTTCTTATACTTTTTTCTTTTTTGTCTTAGCTTGGATTAGTTTTAATCTTTTTTTAAAAAAATTGAATAAAAATTATATGAAAAAGGAGGCATAAAAGGGTTTCCATGTGTTTTATTGGAAAGTAATGTCCTGAAGAAATTATAGTATAAATTCAAAAGCTACTCGTCAGGGCAAGCCAAAGGCATTGGACCAAAAATTGTCTTATATTCAATACATAATAATTTTAGTGAGCTGAGCATATCTCTCAAATCATTTGACTTCCTCAAAACCACTAGTGTAAAGGGCTACTGGATGTCCATCAATCTTTGAGACATTATATACAACTGGCTGGGGGAAATCTAAATACAGGCTAGTGATAATATTCCAGATACTTTGTAATTTCCTTAATTGACATCAAAAACAGTGTTGCAATGCTCTGACAGAAATATTTCGTGGTTTTAATCTTAATGTCCAAAATGTTTGTGCTTTGATACAATGACAAAAATCAAGACTATTCTGGGATTGTTATGTAGCAATTTGTGCAGAAATTGTGGGTGCTCTATCACTGAGTTTTTTAAATAGAGTTTTGGACAGCCATTTATCTGAAATGGTATAGACCCCATATAGGGTCTCCTGCTCAAGCACAGGGTTGGACTAGAAGGCCTCCAGGATCCCTCCCAATGCTGATATTCTGTATTCTGAAGTTATAGAGTGAATACAATTGTGGACACTTAGTTGTCAAACAAATGCAGAACAAATGGACAGGCATGGGGGACTAAGTAAATCAGAACTATTAGGAAATAGAGCAAGCTTGAGCTATTCAGTAAGAACATAAAACAAACTATAGTAGTAGTATTATTATAATAAGCACACAGTGAAATAAAATAGTTTTTGGCAGTGTAGTTCTTAACTATTTGAACACTGAGTTGACAACAACTGTTTACTGGGATCCTTTCACTCATGTTATATAGCTTATTCAACACTGCAAAATAATATAAGATAAACCATAAAATCAGGCTTCTTTGGGATTCAAGCCTGACATTTACTGATTTGAGTGTATTTTTTTTTAAGCATGTAGTTTAGTTTTTTTGAAGCTATAAAAGATACACCGAATTCAAATAGCATCTCTGAATTTATACGATATGCAGAATTGTTGAACAGAATTTGTTTACATTTCAAAAACTGTGAAATGTTGAGACTTGGACACAATGACTTCCAAGTCAAGGTTTAGTCCTGTTAATTCCATAGCCATATAGTTTTCTTGGCAACAGTATGGAAATAGTGTGTGTCAATCCCCACAATGGAAGAATGGATGGAAAAAGGGATGAATTGTGATGAAAGATAATGACCATTTATTCTGTTTTGTTTTCACTTAGAAACCACTTCTGGATTTCATGCTCAAAACAGAAAAAAAGAAAATTTGATTTTAGCTCTGATGACTAGATTAACTCTGTTATTTGTAACTGGCTTGATTCTATCAGAAATGTAAAGCAAAATGTGGAGGGTGTGTTTTGCATTTTACCGCACCAAAAAGAGTTGGAAGTCACTATTTTTTATTTCCTTTCACTTTTTACCGTACAATTCTTTCCGCTCTCCCCTTTAATCTTTATTTCCATTTGTATTTTATATTATGCTAACCTAATTTTTTTAAGGAAGTGGTTTGCCACAACTTTGTTGTGCCCTGCGATTTCCTGCAAATCTCCCATCCAGTTACTAACTAGAACTGGCTATGCTTAATACTTAAGATGCTGCCACCTGCTGGGAACTTGAATTAGATCAACAAGCAGCCATGCTATTTTAATTTTACCTTGAAGCCTTCCTATCCTTGAACTGGAATATGATTTTATAAAGTGCCCTCTTATACTCTCCTCTGTATGCTGTGCTTTAAAGGCATATTATAAAGTTTTTTTAGGTAAAGGTAAAGGCTCCCATGCACATGCGTGCTAGTTGCTCCCAACTCTAGAGGCAGTGCTCTTCTCCGTTTCAAAGCCGAAGAACCAGAGCTGTCCGAAGATGTCTCTGTGGACATGTGACCGGCATGACTAAATGGCGAAGGCGCACGGAACGCTGTTACCTTCCCACCAAAGGTGGTTCCTATTTTTCTACTTGCATTTTTTACATGCTTTCGAACTGCTAGGTTGGCAGAACCTGGGACAAGTAACGGGAGCTCACTCCATTACGCGGGGCTAGGGATTCAAACCACCGAACTGCCGACCTTTCTGATCGACAAGCTCAGCATCTTAGCCACTGAGCCACTGCGTACATGAGTTTTTTAGACGAATGTAATTTTTAAAGTATATCAGGTGTCTCTATATAATAGCTATTTGAAAAACTATTAATCCAACTCAGAACTCCTTGCAAAATGTATATTGACAGGAATCAATGGGCTTATTGAGCACTGTATGAATGACTGATTTTTATGTCCATGTTCAATGTTCAAGATATTTACAATCCTGAAAAGCCTTAGTCAACAAGAAAAACTAGCTTCAAATGATTATACAGAGAAGTTTAAGAAAAGTTATACTATTCTTAATCATCTTAATAGTATATTATAATAATAATTAAATATCAAACAGCTTTTTTGTGTCAATAAGTGAAATAACCTATTTTCATTATCCAATAATTGTCTTATATCCTGAAATCAGCTTTCCTGCAAAAACAGCTTGGAGCTGGTTCCCCTGTGTTATATAGAACAGGGTGGGATCTCAAATAAGTTTTTCAACGCTGCTGTAATAAAATGGAAAAGCTTTCACTAAAGCCATAGGCCTTGGAGGGCAAAAAAAAAATGCCCCTTACCATCTCAGCTAGTAAACAGGAAATGCTTGCGATATTCATATAGGGATAGTCTTCAACTTACAACAGTCCATTTAGAGACTGTTCAAAATTACGTCATGGAAAATAAGTGACTTCACATCAGTGGTGGGTTGCAGGCAGTATGCCCCGGTACGAGCATATCGGAGCCTGCCTGGAGCACCGGGTACCATTCTGGTATGGGGCTCCGGAGGGCCCACCTGCCCGCCCGCGCTCCTTACCTGTCTTTAAACCTTTCGGCGCTTCCGCGCAAGCGCATAGCGTATATAGCGCCTGCGCGATGCTCTGCCCAGCAGCTGGAATGTTGCAGAGGCTTGTGGAGGTGTCGCTCAATGGTAAGACGCATGCGAGCGCTGAGTGCATGCATGTGCTACACACGTTCAGGTGGAAGATGCCAGGCCCCGTTGCAACCGTACCAGTTGCAGTGGGATCCGGAACCCACCACTGCTTCACATGATCAAAATTCAGACAGTTAGAAATTGACTCATATTTATGACAGTTGTCCCAGTGTCCCAGAAGGCGTGATCACCTTCTGATGAACAAAGTCAATGGGGAAGCTAGATTTACTTAACAACCATGTTACTAACTTAACAACTACAGTGATTCACTTAACAACAGTGGAAAGAAAAGTCGTAAAATGCAAAACTCACTTAATAAATGTCTCGCTTAGCAACTCATGGATTTTCTATGGCGGGAGGCCACATAGGAAACTGGGACTGTTGTGGAGGCCCGAACCAATAGGGCTGTGAACGTGCATACACAAGCATATGTATAAATTGAAAAAAAAAATAGCACGTTCAGAATAAAAGCAATGTGGTTGTATTACATACATGGCATACACTTATTTACATTTGATTTGTAATTTCCAATTGACTTTACATGATCCCTGTCCCTTGGATGGATAGGGACAGCCAGAAGGCTGGCTGTGGCCTGGAGGGCTGTATAATGCCCAGGTCTCTTTTATGGCAAATATTTTTCTTACAAAAACTCTTAATTCCAAGCGCCCAAAAATGGGGTATTCTCAAAAAGATAAATAATAAGTAAAATATGAGGGGGATTCCTGCATGATCCATTCCAAAAAATTAATTTATGGGGCACATCTTACATGAAACTTTCTTAAGTCCATCACATAAATTAATTTAAGAAACAAATATGTAAGCATATAAAATAAAGTTATATTATAAACAGCCATGTATATCAGTGGTGGGATTCAATTTTTTTTTACTACCGGTTCTGTGGGTGTGGCTTGGCTTGGTGGGTGTGGCAGGGGAAGGATACTGTAAAATCTCCATTCCCACCCCACTCCAGGGAAAGAAGACTGCAAAATCCCCATTCCCTCCCGATCAGCTGGGACTTGGGAGGCAGAGAATAGATGGGGGTGGGGCCAGTCAGAGGTGGTAATTACGGTTCTCCAAACTACTCAAAATTTCCACTACTGATTCTCCATAACTGGTCATAACTGTTGAATACCTCCTTTGATGTATATCTTCCCAATATATTTCCACGTTGACTATATTTTCTTGGAAAAACTAAGGGACTAACCTAAAAAGGGGATAAATGTGAAATAAGTCGGTAAGACTTTTAAAAAATGTTTATGTTTATAACTTTGCTTTACAAAGGAAAATTCAAGAGCAAAACAATAAAAAAGAAAGGAAACTAAATTTAACGGAGAGCTGTCCTTTATAATAAGAAGTCTGCCCTTTATAATAAAAAGGTATATGTACGTATGTGTAGAGATATAGAAATAAATATAGACATAGATAGATATAATTATATAGAAATAGAAACAGATATATTAGATATAAATATAGATATATAGATATCCAGCCCCTACATGAAAGTGGGGGAAGGCAAGAAACACTGCCAAGAAACACTGTTAAATAACTATCTCACATTTAATTTCAGATACTTGGTGAAGCAGCAACACTTCGGGTTTATATGAAGTGGAGAATGACATGCAGATTTTAGAGCTAAACACCCTGGCTGGCACGAAAGCCAGTGGGCCATTCATTCATTCTTTTTCAGCCCAACCCCACCTCACGGGGCTGTTGTCGGGAAAACAGGAGGACGGAGTATTAGGTACATTCGCCAACTTGAATTATTTGTAAAAACTAACGAAGGCAGGATAGAAATAAATAAATAGAATTAGTCCCACTATTGTGGCCACCGCCATGCATACACATAGTCCTCAACTTACAACAGTTCCTTTAGTGACCATTCGAAGTTACGATGACACTGAGAAAAATGACTTACGACCATTTTTCGCACATATGACCGTTGCAGCATCCCCAGGGTCAGGCGATCAAAATTCCACTGTTCAGCAACTGACTCGCACTTATGACAGTGGCTGTGTCGCAGGGTCATGCGATCCTTCCAATAAGGAAAGTCAGTGGGGGAAGCCAGATTCACCTAACAACCTGTGTTATGGATTGAACAATTGTCAGGATTCACTTAAGTAATGTGGCAAGGAAAACCGTCAAATGGGGGGAAACCAGTGGTGGGATTCAGCCAGTTCGCACCACTTTGAAAGAACCGGTTGTTAACTTTCTGAGCCATTTGGTGAATTGGTCGTTGGAAGAAATGATTAGGGCAGAGAACCGGTTGTTAAATTATTTGAATCCCACCACTGGGCAAAACTCACTCAAAAGGCCTCATTGAGCCACGTAAACGTTGGGCTCTATTGCAGTAGTAAGCCTACCTGTATATCAGGAGTGAAATTCAGCAGATTCTGACAGGTTCCAGAGAACCGGTAGTAGAAATTTTGAGTAGTTCAGAGAACTGGCAAATACTACCTCTGGCTGGCCCGAATTTTGCAATATCCTTCCGGCAGGAGTATGGTGGGAATGGAGATTTTGCAGTATCCTTTCCCTGCCAGCCCACCAAGCCACGCCCACAGAACTGGTAGTTTAAAAAATTTGAATTTCACCACTGCTGTATATCCTTTATGCTTTTATGTAAAAAAACCAAACCAACCAGACTCCAGAATAAGAAGTGCGCTCGAGAGAGGGGGGGGGGGCAACCGAGGGATTGACAGGGCACTGATTTTGGCGCGCTCTTGCCACCTCGCTTAGAACTACCCGCCAGAAACGAAGCAGTCCAGCGGCCACTTTGCTCGCGGGGTGCAACAGGCCACCTTTCGACTCGCTGTTTCCTTCCAGGTGGCTGGAGAGCCGCTTGTGACGAGGCACGCCGCCTCGAGCTACCTGCAGCGGCGCTTCCCTCCCTCTGCGCCCCGCCTGCCTGCCTGCTGGCACAGACCCTCCAGGCGTCTTCTTCACAGGGCAAGCCCTCCGCAGGGCAAGGGGGTGTGACCGGGCAAGGCGGAGTCGGGAAGGGGGGGGGCAGACAAACTGCATGCCCGCCTCTTTCTTCCAGCAGCGCCGAGAGTCGCTGGTGGCAAAGAGCTCGGCTTCGTCGCCCGGCTGGAGGGGAGGGCGTGGGGTGCGGGAGACCAGCCTCCGGGAAGCTCGCCTCTCCGGACGGCCCTGTAAGCCCCACACCCCCCCTCCGGCTCCCTCCTTCCCATCTGCCAGAACTTCTCCCATGTGCCGTCATGAGGCGAGCGCTCCGCTCCGGACTGGGCGCTGCTGCGGCGCTTGTCCTGACAGCCTGCGCCTCTCTCTGCACAGGTAAAAGGGAGCGCCAGGAGCCTGCTTGGGCCGGCGGGTCGGAGGTTATGCTCGGCGGTGCTTGCTTCCCCCTAACCCTTCCCCTTGGGTCTTGGGAACGGCGAACGGGGCAGCGGAGTGTTCTCTCGGATTGCAATCGTCTTTTTGGCCCGGTTGAAAATTATTTGCTGTCCGTCTCAAAGCCTTACAAAGTTTATCCAAATAGTGCTTTCTGGGTCCACTCGGGCCGACGGGTTTCCTGAGCTTTTTTAGCCCCGTTTGTGCCCGAGGTAAACAAAACCTCAACGTGGGCTTAAAACGTGCTTTCCAAGTTCGAGGGACTCCGTTTGCTTATAAATAACCTGGTAAGTTAAGCTTCACGCAGTCATGCAGCGATCCCGCTTTGGGACAGTTAGATAAATAACACACACAGAGAAAGTAAGTTAAAGTGCCTCTTTTTTAAAAAAAAAAATGCTGTAGGAGACAACAGAAGAGCCGCGCTTATTTTAATCCTGGCGAATTTGTTATAATAAAATCTCAGTTGGACGGTGTGGCTGCCGAGGGCAAAGGACAGCTAAACGCCTCCCGTGTCTTTAAAGGGCAAGTCCTTCGTTTCAAAACGCGTCTCCCTTGGCAGAAGGGACGTTTATTTACCCGATCCAAGTCTCTCTTTTTTTGGCTCTCTGACATGGTTTGCAGGTATGTCAAAACAATACCCGTATAGAGACGCTGCACCTTCTTAGAGATACGGATCATCTGGTTACCTCCCGACTATTCCAAGGCTTAATCTTAAATTAAAAAAAAATATGTTTACATGTTATAGGCTACCGACTTAAATGACAGCTGTGGGTCCTCTTAATTTTATTCCAATTTGGGCAGAGGAGAGAGAATGAGGAGGGGTGTTTTATTGGAAAGGGATTAGGATTTACAAAAAGCCACACATGGAGTGGCACTCCGTAACTCGCTCACCTGTGAGAGCAAACCCAAAATAAATCTCTCGACCTGTTTCTGAGCACAAATATGCGAGCTGTAAACCCCCTATTCAATGTTGGGTTATTTAATCCAAGAGTGCAGTCCTAGAATGTCTACTCAGATACAAAATGATTTTTGGGAGGACTCCCAAATTGCAGCCAAACTGGGAGTGGGGGGGGGGCTTGTTTCTAATCATTTTAAAATAGACTTGATTCCAGTTAAATGCCCCTTTCAACCTGACTTTTTCTATTCAGTCAGCTATCTCACTAGAATGATTAGCATTCTAATTTCATCATTGTACCCATATTTTTATTGGGGTCCAGTTTTATTATTGCTTTCAAAATACTTGGGGGGGGGGGGAATTAAAGCCTAACAAAGTTGAGACATCCATTTCACTGACAAGAAAGTTAGTGCTGCGCACCAAGTGAGTAGATAGTGTAAAAAGGTAGAAGTGTTTCTTTTTGGTTAGGGCTTGATTTCAAACACTTTAGAGATGTATCATACCATTTTCGAGATCACCTGGGGCAGCGGGATGCTACATATCTAGCTTCTGAACAAAGAAACACAATGGCATAATTATATGTAAGAAATCATGCAGTTGGGATGTTGGCAGAAAATGCCTGAAAAGATGTTTCTGGGTTTTTTTCCCCACCAAGGAAGAAATAGATTTGGAATGGAATGATAAGTAGTATGTGTATTGATGTGGGGACATGGAATGTTAGATGTAATGAAATGACCAGCATTTTTGGGGGATTTTTTTTAGGATTGGAGGAGATGGTGGTGATTTTGAAACTAAGGCTATGCACTTCATAATGTTCTGGAGAGGAATTCTATAGTGTAAAGAGAAGATGCTGGAATAGGTTGAAGTTTGGGGGAAGGGAAGGGAAGAAAGACTGAGATTATTTGAGTTTGAGATATAATCCCTGTGGAAACAATCTGAATCCTTTGGAATACTGTATGCGTCAGTAGGAATCCTGCGTTGGGATCAGCCAACACATTTTCCCCAGAAAACGCAAATTAAGTCTTTAAAAAGTCTGTGATAGGAAAGGAAAGAGTTAAACTTCTGTTCCTGACAGTTCTAGGATTGCTCAGGTTGTCCCTTGGCTACTGTTTACTTAACCAAAAAACAGTTCCTAATTGCTTTGCTGCAATTCTAATCACATTTGGCCTTTAAGCTATTTTGCCAACCTAAGCAAATTATTTTGACCCTTGTTTCGCATCTTGTTCCGAGGGCTAACTATGCCCTCATCAAATGTTTTTTCTTTACAGATTGATAGCAGAAAGAATATTCAGTCCTAATTCATGGAATAAATGTAATCAAGTATTATTTTCAGAAAGTCTGCAAAAAGAATGGGTTGGTTGGTGGATGCATCCACTTCTTTTTCTAATGTCATGTTCTCCAGTAAGTTTGGGATTATTCTTAGCTTTAGTTTTTGTTAGATTTCCTGGTTCTTCTGAACCATTATAAATTCTATAGCTCTAGCCATCAATTTTTAATGAGTTTTTGAATTGGATCAGCCCAGTGTGCATGGTGTATGTACATATATTTAATAATGGTAATAACATTATAAATCAAGGCTGCATATTTTCTCCAAAATATAATTGTAATTAAAAGCTTATGGCAAGGTAACATATATTATGTGCTGGAGGAAATTGATTCCTATAGTTTATACTAGGGGTGTCAAGCTTGATTTCATTGAGGGCCTCATCAGGGTTGTATTTTAACTCGAGGGGTCGGGGTGGGTGTGGCCAGAGTGGGCATAGCCAGCTTGACGTCACACATGTCAGAGGTGCCTGTGGTGCCCTGAGGGCTCTGCCAGTGAAAATGGGCTCCCGAGCTCAGTTTTCGGCCGTGAAGGCCTCCTGCAGCCCTCTGCAAAACTGCAGAGAGCTGCAGGAGGCTGTTGTGACTGAAAATGGAGTCTGGGGGGGCTGTGCGTGGCCTCCCGAGCTCCTTTTTGTCTGGCAGAGGCACTGAGGACCAGTTATTCACTGTTTCTAGGGCGGCCCTGCGGCCCAGATCTAAGCACCCCACAAGCCAAATCCGGCCCATGGGCCTTGACTTTGACACCCCTGGTCTATACAAACAGCAAGGTAAATATAGTACTGAAACATTTTTTAGGATTGGAGGAGATGGTGAACATCTTTGATCAGATTTTGTTTGAAAGGAGACAAATGACACAGATCAGAGATTTCTTAAATGTTTGGTGTTTTGCACATCCTGAACCCTGATTAACACCATAAGGTTCTGCTTGCAAATTCTTTCCAATGTATGGGACTATAACCTTTCAGAATTCACAGCTCCCATGATTTCAGGTTTTATCATGATAATAAGTATGGGATGTAACTAATGTTCCTTTAATCAAACTTGTGAATGCATGTCACATACTGTACACAGTGAATGAGTATAAATTGATTGATTGATTGATTTGATTGATTGATTGATTGATTGCATTTCTATGCCACCCTATTCCCAGAGAGACTCAGGGCGGCTCACAAACCAAAGTAAGGGGGGGGGAATGCAAACAGGAGGAAAAACAGCGGACAAACAACTACAACAATTTAAAAAACACTCAACAACCACACAATTCGAGCGGGGGCGGGGAACTCGTCAGCCCCAGGCCTGTCGGAACAACAGGTTTTAAGGGCTTTGTGGAAAGCCTGAAGGGTGGTGAGAGTCCGAATCTCCATGGGTAGCTTATTCCAGAGGGCCGGAGCAGCCACAGAGAAGGGGTTCCACCACAAATGCGCGCACAACAAAAGCGTGCCTGACTAAACCGTGGTGTCTAAAGCGCGGTGACAAAACCGCACAACGAATGAGCGACTAATTAGCCCTAAAGCGCGCCGACAAAATCGCGCCGACAGAAGCACGCTGTAATGTAACCCTAAACCTAATCCTAAACCTAACCCTAAACCTAACCCTAAACCTAACCCTAAACCTAACCCTAAACCTAACCCTAAACCTAACTGTAAATCTTACCTTAAATTAAATCACGCTTCTGTCGGCACGCTGTTGTCGGCACGCTTTTGACATTGCGGTTTTAGCGCTGCGGTGTTGTCAGCACGCTTATGACGTTCGCGCTTTTGACGGGTCACGCAGAGAAGGCCCTCCTCCGGGTGGTAGCCAATCGGCATTGGCCAGTAGATGGAATTCGGAGGAGGCCTAATCTGTGGGATCTAATAGGTCTGTTGGAGGTAATTGGTAATTGTACACAACATCCACAGTGAGGAATCTGAGACGGACAATTCCTGACTTCTTTGGGAGGAGTATGTTTGCAGATATTTAATTTGATATGTGTTTGGGTGAGGGGTGGAAAGCTCAAAATAGACTGAGGTGTGTAAAGTCCCTGCCCTGGTAGTAAACTATCCTTTGGGGATATTACTTGGTCTCTGTTCTTAATATTAAGTTTCTATTTTTTTTTAATGACAGTAGTTATATAAAGGCTAGAAAACAAGCTTGCTTCTAAATGGGTATGACTCACAAGTCTATATTCCAGAAATATAGGACCAGAGGTTCAATAATTGGTAATTAGACAGTTCTTCTTCTAAATGTTTGTCTGTAGCTATTGTGGAAGATACAATCCACATTATTCCCATCTTATTTTTGTCAGTATTAATTGTTTTGTAATATTAACTGTTACTTATGGTTGGCATAACTTCATTGCTGTTGCCCACAGTTGTTGAGATGCTTTAGTATATTTGGTTAATATATTAAATATACTGTGAGCAACAGCAATGAAGATATACCAACTACAAGCAACAGTTAATATTAGATGGGCAATATGTATGGTATGTACATATACATAGACATAGGGAGAACTAAGTCAACTAGATTCTATAACAAATAATCTTTCAACTTCTGATATGTTTAATAAATGAACTGCTATATAAAAGTGATGCAATTTATACAAAACATGTGTCTGTTTGACTGAATTATGCAGAATACAAATAAGAATTTTTTTTTAAAATCTGGAAATTAACTATGTTTATTACCATGAAGTGTGCATGGTTAGAAATAACTTTTGTTAATAAAAAGTTGGTTTAAAGGTTAATTAATAGCTGATAAATATTGGTAATCCAATTTTTAGTATCTTGGTACACAAGAGTATTTCCAGGAACACATCTTTTGGCAATCATCCAAGCATTTACTCTTTAATTTATTCCCTAGAGGATCTGTTCTTCAACTTTCCTGCTCTTAGCCATTGCCAAGTCTTGTTGTTATCTTCTTTGCCTGCAAGTGGTTTTTTTTAATGTACTGGCCCTGTAATACTTGGCCTTGCCATATTTTTTTCCTATTCTTTATTTAGTTTTTCTTATAGATCAACTTGGTCTTTTGGGGGTTTCACTAAGTCTTCATGGTATACTACTTCCAGTGCATCCTCTTCATTGTCTTTCAGATATTCTTCCAATGCCCTTTTTTTCTATTCAACTGCTTGGTGTACTTGTAACATTTGATTTGATGCCCTCTTATACTCTTTGGTAATAGTGTCTATCGACATTGCTGGGTGGATGAAGGCATGATTCCTTGTTGCTATTTTTCTTGTCTTCCTATTCAGATCTTCTGCTTCAGCCTGAGTCCAGTCCACTTTGGTGTTGTTGACAGAGGAATCAATGCAATGAAAAGCAGTAGTGGTGACAGTAAATTTCTTTGAATGATTCATCTCTTGATATTAATTTCTCACCATTGACCAGCAACTATGTCTTCTATTGTGCCATTAATCTTTGTACAAAGCTTCTGATTCCTGTTATTTATAAACACTTGATTTTCTAGTCACGTGCCAGCAAGTTGAATGCCTTCTTGTAATCAATTCTAGCTATTTCAGTTTGAACTTTTCTCACAATTTTCCACAATAATGTTGTCAATTAGGAGCTGATCTTTTGTTCTTCTGCTGTTTGGGTGGTTTCCTTTTTATTCAGATGGAGAGAACATGCTTTCAACTAGTTCCTTTTGGATTACATCAGCTACAATGCCAGTTAGCAATTTGAAAGTTGTTGATAAGCAGATAATTGACTTGTAATTCCTGGTGCTGCCCCTTTTTTTGGATCTTTCATTATCAGGTATGTTTTCCCAGATGTTAACCAATCTTCAATTTCACCTCCATGCAGTATGTTGTGAAATTGCTTGACAGCAATAGCTAGATGAGTCAGATGTTTCAACCAAAAACCATGAAATGCACTTGATACTGACCAATTCTTGATCTTCATTACCCTTTTCTCCACCATTTATAGTTATTACAAGTACTTACAATTCAGCTTCTTTCCCCCACTCTTCTCTACTTTCTTTTCTCCAAGCTACATTCATGTTGTAATTATTGGGTTGTGCCACAGCCGTGCCCAGAATTGTACTGTTTCTTCCTTGCCAGGTATTGACTAATACATTGCGCACTCTCTCTTGATGGATTGGTTGAAATATTTCTGATTCAACAGAAATGGAGATTCTATGTGCAGTTTGAGCTTTATATCTACTAATATTCTTGGCTATGGCTGTTATTTGCTGCTTTATTATTTCTAGTTCTTCCTTAATCTTCCTTGTCTCTAGGTAATATTTCGTGATCATATATGCTTTCAACTTCTTGTTCTTCAGCTTCATTTCTTCTAGCTTGTTTGCATCTGATATTAGCATGCTGATCTTATTCTCCAACCTGGTCTTCCATTTTGGTAGTGTTTGGCTTTTTCCCCTGTTTGTTGATCAAGAAGTTGCATCAACAAGTTGTGCTGCACATCACTTGGTTCGTTTCTTGCAATGAGCTGGTGCTTACATTTGATATTACAGTACAGTAATCTTTCAATATTTCTTCCAGCTATTTCTTCAGAACAAGCTTCAATTTAGACACCCTTATTCAGTTGCGTTTGAGCTGTTCCTTATGCCATTCTTTGTTTCGATTATTCTTGTTTTTTTTGTTTTGTTTTGGGGTTATTGTTGTTGTTTGGTTAGAGAGCTTTATTCTTTCTCAGGAGAAGGCAGAGGAGAGGATGCCTGGTTTAGGAATGAAAATAATGCAACAGTTTATGCTGGCTTCCTCTACTGCTGCCTCCCCTTGGTTTTGCCCCTAAAGTCTGAGCTACTTCTGTTAAGCCTTTAATTTCTTTTCCCTAGTTTCAATTAGGTTCTATAATAAAGATGGACATTTTTGGTGATTTATCACTTTACATATTCCTAACATTGAATTCAGTTGTTAATCTGGGTTTTATGTTGATTTTTTGTAGCATGATAGGAATATGGGATGGTAGAAATACTCTACTGGGTGAAACTACAGGAGATTTTGTTCCACTTCCATTCTGTGATCAGAGGTGAATGAGGAAACTCCCAAGTAGGTCATGAGGAACATGGCCATCTCTTTCCCACACCGCTGCATAATCAGCCAACTAGCAATTCATATTCTGAACCTCTCATATCGCATATGCAAAACGTTAACTAAATAGAGTAGGAATGTACTGAACTTTTCCATCATTGTCATATAACCTTGTCATATGGCAAAACTGCTCTTTTAATTGCTAAAAGGAAAACATATTTCTAGGGCAAAAGAGCAAACTCATCTTTAGATACTACCGTATGCTAAAATAAATATTGGTTAGTAACACTTATGTCTTGTTTCACAGTTAGTTTCAGGCAGAATGAAAGTCTGTGATTTCAAAAATCCACCAAGGGGATGGGCATTATTAAATGTGGTTGTGCTAAATATTTTATATATGTTTCAAATCAGGACTTTTGTCTGTAGTTCTGTAACAATTTGTTTCTTTTCTGATAAATATTACTAAGTGTTTAATAAAAAGGAGGAAGATTCAGGTTCTTAGCCTGTATGAAACTTGGAACAGAGGTGGGTTGTTGCCAGTTCAGCCCGGTTCGTGGTAGTGGAATTCAGGCCTTGGTCACAGAACCAGCAGCAACCCAGGCCTGCCACGCCCCTGAACCAATTCCCTCTCTGCTGCTTGGCTGCCACCATTTTGGATTTCAGTGACTGTAACAGTCACTGAAACACATGCGCACAGAACAATTTACATTGAAGAGTGCATGCGTGCACAGCACACATCTGGCATACATGCACATTGCATGCGGGTTGCGAACCAGCAATAACACCAGCAGCAACTCACCCCTGACTTGGATGCTGCTGGCTGGATGACTTTTGGCCAATCCTTTGCTTTTAGCGCCAGACAGATAATTGAAAAATACTTTCTAGTAACCCACACTAAACTAGTGTAGTAGTTTATAGTCTTAAATTAAAGCAACTTCATCCTTCAGCGGATTGATTCAGGTTGAGATAGATAGACAAACAGTTAGATAGATTGATGAAAGAAGTACAGTAGGATAATTTGAAGGCTCTCTTGGCCTCACTGATAAATTTCTATGCAAAGCATATTTTTGTAAAGTCCAGCTGGGAAAGGAAATAGAAGAAAAGAGATTCAGAAAAAGACAAACAAAATGGTAGTCCTACCCCCATTCCTCATTGCTCAAACAGACCACCTGTGAGAAATATAGGCTTTAAAAGTAAACAAAGCTTAATCATCATTCATCCATTTTTTTCATCATCGCTAGAAAAGCTCAATTGAGTTGAATTGATTCCTGCATGAATATGCCATGCAATTGTCAATCAACATTACTTTAGTCTTCTTTTGAGACTTTTTTTCAACCAGTCTACAATCTTGGGATTTCTTAGTCATATCCCAAGCAAATACCAACCAACTATGACTATTCTTAGCTTTTTGAGATCGGCTAAGGTTGGCTAGGGGCCACTACTTTGGGATTACTTGGATACAAAAAAAGGAAAATAAGGAAGTAATTTTAACAGTAATTTTAACAGATAGTTGTAGGATTTGTCGAGCTTTACAACCTAGCAACTTGCAAACCAATTGTAGAAACCATATAAATTTGTAACTAGGAGAACACAGTGTTCCATTCAATTTATGATAAAGAGCATCACAATATTTTCAAGGAATGTAGAATTTGAAGTAATTTGTGGAATCATGTTTTTGTAATTCAATTGACCTTTTAGGCATAGGATAGAAATTATGCTGAAGGGATATTGAATAGCAAATGATATGGGAACAAGCATGAGTCACTTCTTCATGGAAAAAAGTTAAGTGACTATAAATGTTTTCCAAGCAGTAAAATATACTATAGAAATATTCAGTAAACAAGTACGTGCTCATAGTTGAGTTATGTTGAAATGTTGTTTCAAAGTCCATTAAGCTTATCAGCAAGCTTTCTGGGCAAAAGCAGAAAGATTTTTTTAAAATTAAGATCACTTTATAGTTTAAGAATTGCTACAATTCTGTCTGTTATGATGCATCTATATTATGTTATTTTTGGAATGGAACATAGTTCTGCTTATCTGTAAATGCTAGCACAAATTTCATTGCTGGACTGTGGCTTGTTTCAAGAAGCAAGAAATCCTAGCTTCACACATGCTAAAACGCATTTGGGAATATTTTCTCATTAGCATGTGGTCAAACCAAGTCCCTACTTCTTAGTTTAATATCAAACACAAAACAGGGAACTTTGCCTTCATGTCAACCAGGGCACCAATTCACTCTTGCAAATGAGAAAGGTCCTTGAGGTGACCAATTGTTGGCTTGCTTTCTCTCTTAGCTACTCCTGCATTCCAGTTCTGTGACCTGGTCAAAGACAGGGTCAGAGTTTACGTATCACATTAAACCTATTGGCAGAAGTGATTTCATATAATGCTTTACTATCCCAAACATATAATGGATAACTCATATTCTTTATACCACGTGGCTTAGCACAGTTGGTAAGTCTAGTTTTTTTCCCCAGTGCAAAGTACACAACAATTTCAATATTCTCTAGTCCTACTAAAGTCTTGTGATTTTATTTATGTGAGGTAGGCAGGGTGACCAAACTGTAGCTTGGGGATCACCAGTCAGTGGCTCTTAGACAATTCATGCACAGTTTCTGAGCTACGAAGCACCCACACTGTTTTGCAATCTTCTCATTCCTGAAAGATGCTAACAGATTATAACCTCAGTGGACAATGGGGAAGTGTGTAACTGGCAGGAGAGAAAAGCAGAAGTTGCTTTGTAGTTGTAATCTACTTGAGAAGGAGATAGGAGATGGCTACTCCTTAAATGACATAGACTAGAGATAGAAACAACATAGCCCCAAAGGAGTAATCACAAGACAGTAGAAGAAGACAAAAAATAAGTTAACAATGCCTGGAAAAGAGCAATAGTCATTTAACACTGCATTTTCCAGGGAATCATTGTTTTGTCAGGCTACCAAGAATTAGGCATATTGAAGAGAAGGAGCTCTGAGCTACAAAAGAGTTCAAACATTTGCATCAAATAGCATTGCACTGAGGTATTGAATTAGATATTTACATCAAGTTTGTTGCTTTCTACTACAACCGGAATGAAGATAATTACAGAATGTATTCATTAAAAAAAACATAAACACTTATGGTATTTTAAGTCAGATAGACCTTCGGTTTGTGGTGAAATAAATAACGTGCAGGATCTGAATTGTGCCCAAGCTTCTTCCTCATTAGTGCTTGGAGCAAAATTATGACTTCCATGATTACAATCCAAAGATTGTACAGGCAAAAGTTCAATTAAGATGTCTATGAAAGTTATCTCCCAACATATTATAAAGTATCAGCAAAGGACATGATACTGGCAGGAATTCTGGAAAGAATCACTTGGGCCTTGGTGCAATTTGTAGTCAATCCTATTTATGATAAATGCAATGTCTTCATGTTCTAAAGCTTTCTCTAGCTGTTTACAAGACTATAAGTAATTTTATTTATTAATCATGACTAACTGAGAAAAAATTATCTCTGTAGCACTGCATAAGTAATAGTTTCAGAGAGCTTTTGACACAAGAAATACCTAAACTTTGTGGTACTAAATAACTGCAATAAATTATATGCTTTTAGGAAAATGGGTCTGTCCATTAAAAATGGTTTTTAAATATAAACAGCACATACAGCAATAGGCAATATATTGAAAATGACTGAGCTTGAAATAGTCCAATTAAAAAAGAGAGATCAAATAATTTTGTTCTTTTTCCCAAAGCCCTTTTGAATCTGTTTGCTGACAAAATAAACACGTTTTCAGTAGGTAGAAGTAGTATCTTCAGAGGTGCATATGTAGGTATGATTGTTTTGGTAAAATTTAAGAGATGTATCCTGTATTTTAATACAACTACTACACAATGCAAAATGTAATTCTACGAATATAGCATTTGGCAGAAATACAGAGAAATGTTCACACATCACCTCTGCTTCTTTTCTCTTTTTCTTTCTTGTGCTTTTTTCTTCCTTTTCTATTTTTCTTTCCGTATTTGTAAAAAAATAATAATCTGTATAATAGACCAGGGCAAATATTAGGAAGTCTCTCAACATATATCATTCAGTAATGGAGTTTTTATCAGCTGGTTAACCAGCCACAAATATGGAATTAGATAGTGTATAAATCTTCAATGAACAAATAGATAAAACAAGTTGGGTGAGTTATTTCTAAGGCTTCAATTTAAGATGACTTGTAGTTCAGTGATGCTTGCATTTTACTGCAGTGCTTTTAATTGTATTTCATAGAATGATACTACTGGTGTGCTATATTTTGTTAAAGGGAAATCCTCAAAAATATTTCAAAAATGTATGTATCCATGGGCAGGCTGAATGCTACTTTAGCACACCAGACTGATCTTTCTGCAATTTATAGACATACTGTAGATCATTTTCTCAACAATGATTGTTGAGAGCCAGATTGGGAAATTGCAGCAGGTAGTGGGTTAAATGTCTATGGAGATTCTCAATCATCCAGAACATAGTTATCCCAAAGATGCTTTTCAAAGACAACTGGACTTTCTTGTCCCGTTTCCACCCCCCCCCCCCAAGTGTTTTGCTTAGCTTCTCATCCAGGAAGCTTCTTCAGTACTAAAGAAACATTTTCAAGGAAAAGTCCAAGAAAGTCCAGTTGCTTTTTGAAAAGCACCTTTGGGGTAAGGGATTAAAGTTCCTTCCTTTTCCCATGTTAAGACTATGGATAGGATCTTCAGTGCTGATTGGAATATGTGTATGGAGGCTTATTGCCATAATTGCCTGCTAAATTTTTATAATAATATTTATTTTGGCTTCCATCAGCTCTCTAAAGTCCTTTGTATAAGAACAAACCAGAGGATTGGGAGCAGATCCGATGCAAATGGGCCTTCAAACTCTTTGAGAGAGTTTGCTTAATTGTATATTGTCTCTTAAAATCAATGTAACTTTTATCATCGTCTACATCTTTTGGTTTAAATCAGGCATGTCCAGCCCAGGGGCCGCATATGTCTTTGGACAGCTAGTACTGTAATGAGGCCCCCAAGATTGTAAACTTTTAACATTATTGTGTGATTTATATATGCTAACTATACTACATATTTTATGTGAGGCCCAAGACAATTCCCCTCTGCTCAATGTGGCCCAGGCAAGCCAAAAGGTTGGATACCCATGGCCTAGATGAAATCTTGCTTTGGATTCATGGCAGGGGTGAAATTCAGCAGGTTCTGACCAGTTCTGGAGAACTGGTAGCAGAAATTTTGAGAGAGAATTTTGGGAGAACCGGCAAATGCAACTTCTGGCTGGCCCCAGAGTGGGGTGGGAATGGAGATTTTGCAATATCCTTCCCCCAGACGTGGGGAGGGAATGGGGATTTTGCAGTATCCTTCCCCTGCCACACCCACCAAGCCACGCCCACAGAACAGGTAGTAAAAAAAAATGATCCATGGCTTTAATTTAGGATTTTTGATGGTATGGTAAATTATATCTCCCTCAAAGGCACTGTATAAAAACATGTTATTTAAAATATAGGTAGTCCTTGACTTATGACTACAATTTCTGTTGTTAAGTGAGACATTTGTTAAGTGAGTTTTGCCCTATTTTACATCCTTTGTTGCCTTGGACGTTAAGCGAACTGGCTTCCCCATTGACTTTGGTTGTCAGAAGGTGATCATGTAACCTTGGGACACAGCAACAATCATAATTAGGAACCAGTTGCCAAGCATCTGAATTTTGATCAAGCGATCATAAGGATGCTGCACTGCAAAGGTCATAAAATGGTGTGAAAACTGATTATAAGTCACTTTTTTCAGTGCCATTATAACTTTGAATGATTACTAAACGAACTGTTGTAAGTCAAGGACTACCTGTATATTAGATCTGTTTAAAAATCTAAACAATTTCACCCTGATCTTTCTTTTTCAGACAAATCTCTCCAAGTGCCATGTAGCCTAAAGTAATATGGTCTAGGTTGGGATTATTCTGTGCATTGTTTGGCATTGTTGTCTACCAAAGACTTAATTATCATTTCAGGCTTAACATGTGTGTGCCAATTGTGTGAAAAAACAAACTTCACTTGTGAAACGGAGGGAGCATGTTGGACTTCTGTCATGCTATCGAATGGCCGGCAAGAAGTAATAAAGGCATGTGTTTCCCTACCGCAGCTGAAGGCACAGATCTTTTGCCATGGTTCTAAGAATGTAACCAGGAGAGAATGCTGCTTCACAGATTTCTGCAACAATGTCACCATTTACCTGCCTACAGGTAAGTCCTTCTTGTTGGTACAAGAAAATCTACAGTGAAGACAGTCTGAATAAAGAGTTGCATGTTAAAGCTAAAACAAGTTTTTTTTGTTTTTGTTTATTAATGAAATGATATCATTTCATTAAAATTATATATATATAAACTACGAGAAATGCCATACTTTTACTACAGATATTTCTTAAAAATATTTGAAACAAGATTTTGATTTTTTCCCCACTCTTGTATAGACATAGCTGGCTTGAGTTTTGAATTGAGATGGTGCACATATAGTGATGATCAATCAATCAATCAATCAATCAATCAATCAATCAATCAATGTTCATAAGTTACACAGATGTAGTATTTTATACCCCACTTGTCAAGATAAATCTTGTAAATCAGTCTTACAATATGAACATCATATCATTCCCCATGTTTGATATAAAGGTTTATTATTATACAGGTGTAATAATAAACTTACAACCATTTGTTTAATGACTGTCTGAAATTGAAAAGAAGCATTGAAAAAAAGTGACTTATGATCATTTTTTGCACTTAATGACCATTGTAAAACTCCTGTGGTCAGGTGATCAAAATTTGGATACTTTGCAACTGGCATGTATTTATGTCGGTTGCAGTGTCCCAGGGTCATGTGATCATGTTTCTGATAAGCAAAGTCAATGGAGAAACCAGAAACCGTGTTATTTACTTAATAACTGCAATGATTCATTAACAAGTATGGCAAGAAAAGTCATAAAATGGGGCAAAATTCACTTAACAATTGTTTTATTCAGCAATGGAAATTTTAGACTCAATTGTGGTTGTAAGTTGGGGACTACTGTAATTTAGTTCACTTCAAGTTTTCATTTAATGAATTTCTGTATAGTTCACATTTCAGTTCAATGAGAAGATTTAAATAGGAGGAACAGAGGCCTACAACTTGACTCTGCAATCAGATCTGCAGTCTGCCAGTCACAGTCTGTCCCACTTACTCCTGCCCTATAAACTTTGTTCTGAGTTCGAGGAGTCAGTTGTAAGACTTGCTTTGATCACATGTGAGCTCAGTATAGACATGGTCTTAAGAGATACCAGGAAACCATAGGCATATATTCCATCCCGTGACCCGTCAAAACCGCGCTCGACTAAATCGCACCCGATTAAACTGCGTCACTGACGTCATCAACAGGGCGACAACAGCCAGAGCGGAGAAAGAAGGGCACTTTAAATAGCGCTTTGAAAGCAAGCCGATTCAACTTAAGGTAAGGGTTAGGTTAAGGGTTAGGTTTAGGGGGGTTTGGTTTAGGTTTAGGGGTTAATTTTATGTTTAGGGTTTACAGTGTGCTTCTGTCTCCGCGCTGTTGTCGCCCTGTTGATGACGTCAGCGGCGCAGTTTAGTCGGACGCGGTTTAGTCGAGCGCGGTTTTGTGGTGGAACCATTCCATCCAATTCCTAGTTCTGAAGTATAAATAGTAAATGCTATGGTCAGTGTGTCAGGATTCCAAGTAACATACCCAATTCAATCAAAACTCTGAGGCCCGGGGTTTCCTCAAGGCACAAATTTATTAGGCATGTCATATTGGCACAGCTGGGGAAAATCCAACTCTGAAAGACCCGAGGTTTTACCCACCCAGATCAAACCCCCAAAATTCTTCCCCCCATCCTCACATCTGTCACATGGTCCAATCAAGTCACCATCCCAACTCCAGTTGGCTTCAGTCCACACCTCCCCAGCACCTGGTGGGAATGACCTTGGTTCACAGGAGAAATAATTTTATTTTGATTACAAGTCCCCAGATATCTCTATGCCCCCCTCCCTTTACCACAGCGCCAACCGGCCTCACTGGGGCAGCCCTGAAGATGCTCCAATATGGCTTCAGGGCTGACACTGTGTCTGAAGCAATAGCCATAGCATTTAGACTTACCGTGCTTCCCCAAAATTATGACATATCCTGATAATAAGACCTTGCCATATTTTTCCTGTGGGCAAAAATATATGCCCTCCCCCAATAATAAGCTCTCTGGACAACCTCCCCTCCAGCCAGGCAGAGTGCCACTCACCAACCTAGTGATATCCCAAAGGCGCAAAGCCGCAGGAGCTGGGGGGGAGGGGGCAAAGGTACTCACATTGCTTGACGCCTTTGGGATACTGCTAGGTTGGTGGGTGGCACTGTGCCCAGCTGGAGCAGGGGGTTGCTGGGCAGCTGCTCTCATGAGCAGCCACCCTGCAACACCCCTTACCAGCCGGGCAGAGCACCACTCAACTGACCCAGTAATATCCGAAAGGTGCTAAGCCACGTGGTGCTCTGCCCGGCTGGAAAGAGAAGTACCAGAGTCTTCCAACAGCCAGACCCCCACCATAGTAGTCCCAGAGCAGCCGCTGCTGGAAGACTTGGCAGCGGATCTCCAGAGTTTGGAAGCCGGTTATGCTCGGAGCATGGCGGTGGCAGCAGCGGGGTGCCGGCAGCGGGATGCCAGCACCAGCAGTGCCCTGGGCCAGCCCTGCAGGGAGATTGGTATGGTGAGGCAGGGAGGCACACGAGCTGGAGGCAGAGTAAGTGCTCGCGCAACCTCTCTTTCTAGCCGGGCAGAGCGCCATGCGGCTTAGCGCCTTTGGGATATTACTGGGTCGGTGAGTGGTGCTCTGCCTGGCTGGAAAGGGGCATTGCCAGGCAGCTGCTCATGAACATGGTCACCTCATGGCGGCTTTGTTGTGCTGCTGCAATAGCGCAACACAGCTGTTTGCCCCTGAGGCTGTGCCCGGCTCTTCGGGCAGCTGCTCGCAAGAGAGCAGCACCCGGCAACCCCAAACCAATAAGCCCTCCCGATAATAAGGCCCAAGCAAAATTTGGGGGGGTTTCAAAAGAAAATAAGACCCTGTCTTATTTTCAGGGAAACACGGTATATACTGCTTCACAGTGCTTTACAGCCTTCTCTAAGCAGTTTACAGAGTCAGCATATTGCCCCCAACAATCTGGGTCCTCATTTTACTGACCTCGGAAAGATGGAAAGCTGAGTCAGCCTTGAGCCTGGTGAGATTCTAACTGCCAAATTGCAGGCAGCCGACGGACAGCAGAAGTAGTCTGCAGTACTGCATTCTAACCACTGCACCACTTACTTACTCTTGCTTGTAATTACTTTGATTCTGATTCAGAACAAATGTTTGCCCTCTGAAAAATTATGTAACCGTGTTCCAATATTGTCAAGGTGAATTGTTAGAATTGTAGGTCATGTGTTTATATGATGTGAGAGAACATTATACTTTTTCATTATCTTTCTCCACATAACTACTGCATAGTAAGATCTTAAGAACAAAATTATGTGCACAAGATTCATCTGTGTATTTTTACTTAGGGCTAAATTCTCTTACATTAAGTGGAACTTATTCTAATGAGCATATACATTGGAGTGCAGCCAAAACCTTATCAAATATGTAAGCACCAACACTGTCCTGTTAGAGGGATTTTTGTTCAACTTTCAAAAACCTTTGCAAGGGCAGCTTTGAGGCACTGTTGTACAATAGAAGGTCTGATAAAACATTTCCTTATCCATTTTGTATTGCTTAAACATCTGAAGTTTTATTTTCATGCTGTATTTATTTTGTGGTTAATGTTTAATAATTTTTTACTTCTTGCTTTAGTTTTACATGTTGCTTGTCGACAATAGTTCTTAAAATGTTTATTTTGGTAGCTCAAGAATGTATTTCTAAAATTCAGTCTACATCAATCTTTTAAACACCAGAATGAAGCATGATATACAAGCTTATAATAATTAAAGGTTAGCTGTTTCTTAAAGGAAGTTAATGAATTGAATTTTGTTTCTGCTGTATAGCTATTACCTAATTCTGTTTAATCAGGGAGGATTAATGTTGTGCCACATTTCCATAAATTGCCTAAATATGTAAATATGGGACGCAGTGGCTCAGTGGCTAAGATGCTGAGCTTGTCGATCAGAAAGGTCGGCAGTTTGCAGTTCGAATTCCTAGCGCTGCATAACGGAGTGAGCTCCCGTTACTTGTCCCAGCTTCTGCCAACCTAGCAGTTCGAAAGCATGTAAAAAATGCAAGTAGAAAAATAGGGACCACCTTTGGTGGGAAGGTAACAGCGTTCCGTGAACCTTCAGTGTTAGTCATGCCAGCCACATGAACACGGAGACGTCTTCGGACAGTGCTGGCTCTTCGGCTTTGAAATGGAGATGAGCACTTCCCCCTACATATGTGCGAGGGTAACCTTTACCTTTACCTTACATTCATATTTGCATAGGAAAAATAGGAATATTGAAATAAACATTCCTGCTGATCCTTATATTTTGCCAGTGAAAAGATGTATACACAACCACTAAGTGATATTTTTACCTAACTTAAATACTTTTCTCCTTACTCAGTGGCAATTGAGATCAAATCTTGTAAAGGAAGACATGTTCACTCACCTGAACATTCTTTGCTGGACTGTTTTATGGTTTTAATATAGCTTACTGTTTTGAGTCCAAAATTGTAAGCATTATTTTAGGGACATGACAACTATTGGAATTAAATTGAGTTAATCTCCCCAGTTAGTTAGCCTAAATCTCTTGCATGCTGAACATAGGGTATCAAAGTTGATAAATAGCCTTGACATGGGATAACAAAAATAATATAGTAAGAAGATATGTGGTAAATGCTAGGGCCAGTGACTGTAGTTACTTTAATTTTGATTCAGAACATGTATTCTTAGCAACTATTCAAAGTTATGACAGACTCCCCAAAAGCTACTTACTGCCCAGTTTCAAAGTTATGACAGCTGAAGTAGCTCTGCAGTCATTCGCCCATATGCCCAACCAAAAGGATACTGCAGTACTCCACCCCCTCATTCCACACCCCTGGGTTCCTGAAGGAAATCCACCAAAGGGAGATCAGGAGGAGGGATATAGTATGTGCCAATCAGGCAGAGTTTAACAACCCTGGATTTGTTTAACAACTGCCTCAGGGAGAGCAGGGGGCGGAGTCATAAAGTAAGACCATTTTGCTTGTTGGCCATGATGATATGCAACCATAATAGGCACAGTCCATTACAGTGATAGCTCCAGGAATATCTATATATATTTAAAAGCTTGTATCAGAGAAATGTTTATGTCAAATAATAAAAACAGGGCATATTTGTATTTGAAATAAAGGGTTTATTTTTTGGCAATTTACATTAACAATCACATAAATTAGAGAAGCTGTATATACATTTACCATGTGATATAACGTGTAAATGGTTATTAAATTTCCTATATTGCTGTTTAAATAAAAATTACCAGATTGGAACTTCTCTACTAATAACACATGGACTGAAATGGTACAAGTAGTCTCAATTTACGACTGGTCATTTTATAACCATTCAGAGTTATAGTGACTTTCATGGTCTCTAAAACACTTCTGGCTATCGTAAAACGTACCACCCCACAGGTCACATGACAGCATTATGAGCGCTTGACAGTTGACTGACTTTTGGAACTAGTTGCAGCATTCCATGTCACATGAACATGATTTGCAATGGATTTTGCTGGTTTCCATGTAATTTAACTTAATGACCACATTATTCACTTAACAACTTTGTGATTCACTTAACAACAGTGATTCACTTAATGATCACCACAACATATTTAAGTCCCCTTAGTTTTTCCAAATGAGAGAGTGTATATTTTCCCTGTTGTTGGGATCCCTTGGGCTATATCGAACAATATTCAATATGCATTATGCACATATATTATTGCAATATGTGAACTGTATAACAGGCTATAACGTTAAAACACATTTTTGTTTTATCCCTGGATACATCCATTTTCTGAAGAAGACTATCATTGTTTTTAAAATCCTGTCACGTCTGAACCAGTGACGTGCAGTCAGGGGAGGCAGGGGAGGCAGAGCCTCACCACTGTCATCATGAAAAGAAAAAAAAACGTAAAAGGAAAAAGGCTGAGCTAGTTGCTGCCAGAGTCACAGTGGATGACTCTGCTTAGTGCTTAACTGTTTAAAAAAGCCTCTAAAAAGTGCCCTCTACAGCAGGAGGCAGGAGAACCACGTGCCTCATTTAGTCTGACTTTATGATCACTCGAGCAGAGTTAAGCAAGGGTTAAAAGCCGAAAAAATTCCTTATGTAGATGAGGCACATGGTTCTCTTGCCTCCTCCTGTAAAGGGCATTTTTTTAGAGGCTTTTTTAAACAGTTAAGCAGAGTCATCCATTGGGGACTCTGGCAGCAGCTAATCCAGCCTGACCTCAGCAGCTGTTGCCTTTTTCCTTTTACATTTTTACATTTTCACGATGGCAGGCAAGAGCAGAGTTGAAATCTGTGAAACAGCTGGAAAAGGTATGTGGGTCGGAGGGAGGGGGAGGAATTCAAAATTAATGTAATATGTAAGTAATTGTAAGTAATTTGTGTGTGTGTGTGTGTGTATGTATGTGTGTGTGTTTGTTTCTTCACTCAAACTCTCTCTCAATTTGAGAGAGAGTTTGTTTGAGAGTGAAGCGAGGGAAGGGGGTAGGAGACGCAGGGATGGCAGCCCGCCAGCTTTCTTTCTTTGTGTGCGGGCAGCCCGCCAGCAGAGGCGGGTCTTTTGCCTGCCTCTGCTGGCAGGCTGCCACTTTCTTTCTTTTGCCCAGAGGTGGGCAGCTCAGGGGGGCAGCTCTTTCACCCGCCTGTCAGAGCTCAGGTGGGCAAAAGAAAGAAAGAAAGCACTTTAGACAGTGGGTTGTCGGGGCCTGGGGGAGAGGACTGCCTCACCAGCCATAAACCTCACCGCACGTCACTGGTCTGAACAATAGTAAACCATGAATATGTACTAATATCTCCATTATTCCATAACAGTATTATAGCTTATTGTTCTGGCCCAGGCTTAACAGAATGATGAAACAGTCTCCTTGTCCCAAAAAAACCCCTTTTTATTTGGTTAATGTGAATTCCTGGCATTCACATCCAGAAAAATCCCGGCAATAAGCCTTTCAAGGGTGAATTGCAACAACACACCTTATCAGTCCTTGGATAGTTGCCAGGCTGAGAGCTTCTAGTCGCAACGCTGTAAAATGAAATACCTGGCAAGGAGTCTCTGTGAGGCATGGACTCAGATAAGCAAATCTTCACAATAATAAGCGAACTAATTGTCTCCTGCAAACACCAGTCCCCTTTTGCTCTTCTTTATTCCCTAGGAGAGGGGCCATTCAGCATCCACTTGTGCCTTTACTTCCGAGTTGACCCCAGTTCCTTAGTTGTTCCCTTCTCCTGACAGCTCTGCGCATGCGCACATCTGGAACAGGCTCCAGCTGTTCTTCTTCCCCACATCTTGGACTCTGAAGGCAGCTGATAAATGTCAGAGGTTCCTGGTCCTATCTCTGCCTCCGACACAGACCACTCATCAGAGCCTTCCCCAGACTCCAGGAATGGCCCAAGTTCCTCCCTATCCTCCTCACTATCTGGTCTGCCGCCAGCTCTGCTGGCAGCTGTCTAATCACAACAATTACTGGATGAATTGTTTTGCAGAAGTGGGGAGATAATATATAAATGAAAGCAGAGACAATCTTTATCTAAAGTTAGGTCGAGAATCCCCTTCTGATAAACTTTGGGACATAGGCCATGGCCTTTGTTCAAGCATTGTTAGCCTTCTGGGGAATAATCTCATGACAGACATTAGGAGGTAGGGCTGCATGCTTAGCATTTGTAGACAGTTTGTATTAAAATTAAATCAGACCAATGATCCACCTTGCCCAGTACTCTTTAGCCAGACTGGTAACATCTCCTGACGTGTTTCTCAGATGACTTTCAAAGATCCTAACGCAAGTTGTTTGAAACATATTGGTTGCAGCCATAGACCAAAGTTCTAGAAGTAAATACTGTAGGGGTGAACTGGGAATGGGAGAGCATATTTTCATGAAATTATAATTTGCTGGGAACTTTTAAAATCATCTCTCTCCACCTATAGTCTCATCTCTCTCCATCTATAAATTATGACCCCTACACAGCATATTTTCTTAGTATCATCTGAGACAGTTTTTTAAACTACTGTTTGCAAGATACTAAGGCTTTATTGTCAACAGTGTAAAAAGGGAAGGGAAAATAAAGCCTGTCCTTCACATTTATTGGCATCCTGGCAAAAATATTTACCATCACGTTTTAATATGTTTTTTAAAGGAAATAAATCTGAAGGTTGTTAGCGAGACTAGTATTATATAAATACTTTCTCACCCAGCAATTTGGCCAGGAGAATGCCCCAAACTACACTTTAGACCATCAGTTTCTCCAGGGGAGGAAAAATACTAAAAGGATTGTTTTGGTGAGACAATATTTTCTTGAATCTGTTTTCTTCTGCCTCTGTTGCTCGGCTTAAATTATAATTTGATTAACTTCAAGTTAACATTACTACTGATCTTTGTCCCATGGGTCCTTTCTGATGTCTGCTTTCAATTCAGAGCTAATTATATTTACACACAAGATTTACTGTATAATTTCCTGAATGGTAAAAACAAAAATAAATTGTGGGTGTTTTTTTAATGTATAGTTGCGATGAAGCTGTCTAACACAAGATAGACCAAGGATGGCAAATAGCTCCTTATGCTACACCAACCAAAGAAGAACTACTTGTGTTCTAATTATAGAAAAACGTGCATGCACCTATTGTAAGCTGCCCTGAGTCCCCTCAGGGAAAAGGGCGGCCTATAAGTGTTCAATAAAACTAAAACTAAACTAAACCTGTGTGTTTTGCTTTGTTTTATGTAACAGGGCAAATAGGAACTGCTCATGTGGGATGCAATAAGTGAAAGTAAGTGGGAATGGAAAAGAGAGGCTAGCTATTTTCTTACAACATTCAAAGAAAGTAAGAAGTAGAAAAGAACATGATTGGTTCTACCCCATGTCAGTCATCCTTGCTTCCTTGTACATGTGAAGGAAAACTATGAGAAATCCTTACACACACACACACACACACACACACACACAGAGAGAGGGAGAGGGAGAGAGAGAGAGAGAGAGAGAGAGAGAGAGAGAGAGAGAGAGAGAGAGAGAGAGAGAGAGAGAGAAACTTCTTATACAAAAGTTTCAACTGCGCAGGTCAAAGTTTTTAGGTATTATGTTTAATAACCAATCACTATTATTTTACTATTAATTCAGTGGTGGGTTTCAAAAATTGTTCGAACCTACTCTGTGGGTGTGGCCTCCTTTGTGGGAGTGGCTTGCCGCCCATGTGACCGGATGGGAGTGGCTTGCCGCCCATGTGAAGATGCCGACGACACTTGTCAGAACCACCTTAAATTACCTCACACACAGCACTGGCATGCATAAGAATATGATGTAAACTTGTTTTTTAAAATGCATCTTTGGTTTGCGTTAAAACAACTTCAACACAGGCAATGTCCTGATTGCACCACAAATGCAGTAGTCATCCTTACCTTTCACAGAGGCACTGAGTTTTATAAATATGAGCATGATAGTGTAGAATAATCATATCCAAGGACCAGTGGTGGGTTTCAAAAATTTTTGGAACCTCTTCTGTAGGTGTGGCCTGCTTTCCGGGTCTACTGGTGGAACCTCTTCTAACCGGTTTGGTAGATTTGACGAACCGGTTCTACCGAACTGGTGCGGACTGGTAGGAACCCACCTCTGTATTAATTGTGTTTATATATTGCTCTTCTGACTAAACAGCTCAGATCATTATTCATAAAATTGACCTATTAGCAGTTTTATTCACACATTGTACTCTTTGACTTGTACAGTTCCTTGGGAGAAAAATGTAAAACTTGTTTAGATGCTAACAGATGGATATCAAGTAGCTAGTGTGGATTTCTTGAGATGTATGCCAAAATAAACCCCATGTTGATCACTGATGTAATTAATATCTTCTTGCTTGACTTGAAGCAGAATGTGGAGTTGACTGGAAAAGCGTATGATGTAAAAAAAAAATTTTTTTTAAGCTTGGTGAAGAGATGGATGTTCAAAATATATTATCAAGGCTGCAAAATGAAATAATAATATGGAGCAAGCCAAACAGAATATGTAGGTTTACGTTGTTGGTTCAGTGTTATAAATCTCAGGTCTGTTTTAACATATGCTTGTTAAAAAAATAATGTCCTAAGATGTTTTTTTTTCTGCTGCTAATTAAAATTGGCTTACTGTTGCTCTGCATTGATTTTATTGAGCCTATTTTCAACTGCTTAGTAAAGTAATACTCCTCCTGTTGCCTGACAATGACTTTTATTAACCAACCACGGTCACTATTTAAAGAAGTCTTCTAAAGCCATCAAGCTGTTGTCAGATTATGTAGTAAAACTAATTGATAAACAGCTTCTGGGTTTGAATCATGAACTGATAGGTAGGATTCAAAAAGGCAAAACTTGATTCCACCCCCACCCCCCAACCCTCTACCCCCCCACTGGTATCTAGCAGTGGGTTCAGTTAATAAGTGGGAAATTAAGACCTGGATTATATTGTTGCCTTGTTGTGAGCTTGTTCTTTTCTTCTGCTCGAGCCTTTGATGGCCTGCCTCTGGCTGTCATGGTGTAGAGTTAAAAATAGATTTGGTATTTAATGGATAGAATGTACTGCTTTCCAGGAGTTCCTTGTGGTTGTTGTTTTTGTCTCCAGACACAGACATTCATCTCTTGATCAAACTCTCAGGAGATTCAAAGGCTGAAATCTCAAGCGTGCTTTCTTGGTAATAAGTTCAGTTAAAATGAATGGCAGAAGCAAGTGTGCTGAGTGAGAGGAAAAAAGCAAAAAGTGAAACATGGAGCAGCCACTAGTCCAACCTGTGAGGATAAAACAGTTATTCTACTTGTTATATTAAATCTATCATGGCACTGATGACTGAACTGGTTTGTGTTAAATGAGAAGTATAACCAGAGCCATTAATTAAAATAGTGATTAGTGACAGTTAAAATCCTGTTCAAAATATGAGTTTTTGAAGCTATCTTTAAAAAATTAAATACCGTAGGAGAATAGGCTTCTCAGTTCAACAGGCAGTACTTAGTTCTGTACCAATTGAAGTTTCTAGAACAGACACAATTGCAGCCTTATATAACTAGCCTTCGATTTACAAGTATTTGTCCAGTGACTGTTGAGTTACAACAGCACTGAAAAAAGTGCCTTATAGTCAATGGGGAAACCAGATTCATTTAACAACTGGGCTACTAACCGCACAACCGCAGTGATTCACTTAACAACTGTGGCAAACAAGGTCGAAAAATGTTGCAAAACTCACTTAACAATTGTCTCACTTGTCAACATAACTTTTGGGCTAAATTGAGGTTGTAAATTGAGGACTTGTATTACTATGCATGCATTGCCTCCCGAGTCCCAGCTGATTGGAAGAAAATGGGGATTTTGCAGTAACCTTCCTGGAGTGGGGAGGGAATGGAGATTTTGCAGTATCTTTCCCCTGCCACGCCCACCAAGCCACAGAACCGGTAGTAAAAAAAATGGAACCCCACCACTGGTTTCAATCTATGATTCTAATTTATTACCAACAGCAGGCAGGTATTGAGGAGAGTCACATCATTTCTGCAATGTACCACAGAAAAATAATTTTGGATTATTATATTGTGGTTCTATAATAACATGATTTGTGGATTAAGTTATTCTAAGTAAAAATAAGACTATCTTGCTTAGTAACTTGTTCCTACATTGGTCTAAAAATGCTACTAAAGATATAAAAATATTATTTTTGCCTCATGATTCCCTAGCAAAATTTAGTTAGGTTGCAACCATGTTTAAATATGTAGCTGACAGGTCTTAATATCTTTTGACAAATCTGTTAATGTGTTTAATTTCCTTTGAGATAATATGAATGCCCATTACTTTATCTTGTAGCAGCAAAATCTAACAATTTGTACATTATTACATCATCTTTAGCAAAATAAATAAATAAATAAACAAATTGCCTTATTGAACTTCAAAGCATTTATAGACAAAAGGTTTAAATAAAGTTTCACGGGAACGTTACACATTTTCAGTAAGATTAATGGTTCTTTGAATCATATGTTTGTACTGTGTCCTATAATTGTTCTTTCTGGGAATGACATTGCTAGACATATGAACTTTGTGACAAGATTTAACATGCTCAAATATTCTTGTGAATTATATTTCTGTCACGTCATAATTAACAACAGGACAAAAAAGAGGATTTTCCATGCCCTACTTATAACTAAAAAAAAAACCTGGTCCATGAGCTTTGGAAATATAAATATATGGTCTCAACTAGGCAGTAGACAGCAGTGGTTTCCAGTATTGCAATACTTATTACTTATACATATGTAATATGTATCTGTGAATACAACAGAATTACAGAATTGAAAGGGACCTTGGAGGTCTTCTAGTCAAAGCCGTTGCTCAAGCAGGAGACCCTATTGAGACAAATAGTTGTCCAGTCTTTCTTAAAAGCCCCAAGTGATGGAACAGTATGTTTTTGTTTCCTGTTTTTTTAGTTTTCTTGTTTTTCATTTTTTTCCATAGCCCCATATATTACTTATTTTTCTTCTCTTTGTTTTTTTTATTAATAAAAGCAAAATAAGCAAGTAAACAAAACATTTTGATTGTCAACTCCAGAATAAAGGAAAAAGAAGAGAGGGAATAAAAGGAAAATAAGAATTTGTT
The DNA here is from genome assembly GCF_051295495.1 of Thamnophis sirtalis. Lineage (NCBI taxonomy): Eukaryota > Metazoa > Chordata > Lepidosauria > Squamata > Natricidae > Thamnophis > Thamnophis sirtalis. The sequence goes on from NW_028261381.1 coordinate 32,037,457, forward strand.
GTTTGTTTGGATGTAGATGTGCCCCGATCAGAGGTGGGTTGCTCCCAGTTCAGCCCGGTTCACAACTGGCAGTGACCCAGACCTGCCACACTCCCGAACTGCCGCCCTGGGCTGCCGCCATTTTGGTTTTTAGTGACTGTGCATGTGCAGTTCACTGTAAATTGTTCTGTGTATGTGCAAAGAACAATTTACATTGACAGTGCACAAGAGCAAAGTGCGTGCGGTGGAGATTGTGTGTGGGTTGCGAACCAGTAGTAAAACTGGCAGCAACCCACCCATGGCCCAGATGTATATGTATCATAATGTATGCTATGTAGGAGAATATTATTATCTTAATGATATACAGTATATATAAATTAAGTAATTAAAATAGAGAGTTCACCCATTGAGATCGTGCATGCCCAGAAAGCTAGTCTCCAAGGATGAAAAATACTCCCTGGATTAGACTTTGATTTCTGGGATGCTAAATAATCATTGCTCGTATAGTTTGTGAGGCATTCTGAAGATCTTATCTATATTTACATATGTACTTTCAACATCACATAGATGAAAATTAAATACATATATACCACATTTATATTTACACCAATAGTGAATATCACATCTAATTACTGCTGTTTGCTAATGGATATTTTCTGCCATCTGAATGTTTTATTCATTTAATTTACATTAGACTGTTATGCATTAACTCCTGCAGTAATGTGTGTTAATGAATTAGCTGCAGTACTTTCCATTATACATGAAAAATAATGCCTAACCTTATAATGTACTTGTATTTAATATGGAGTAACTGCCATTCAAATATAGACAGAGCAAATAATTATCAGAATATGTGGTTTAAATAAAAGCATATAATAATACAATACAATACAATAGCAGAGTTGGAAGGGACCCTGGAGGTCTTTTAGCCCAACCCCCTGCCTAGGCAGGAAATCCTATACCATTTCAGACAAATGGCTACCCAACATCTTCTTAAAGACTTCCAGTGTTGGGGCATTTACAACTTCTGGAGGCAAGCTGTTCCACTGATTAATTGTTCTGTCAGGAAATTTCTCCTCAGTTCTAAGTTGCTTCTCTCCTTGATTAGTTTCTACCCATTCATTCTTGTCCTATCCTCAGGTGCCTTGGAGAATAGTTTGACTCCCTCTTCTTTGTGGCAACCCCTGAGATATTGGAACACTGCTATCAGGTCTCTCCTAGTCCTTCTTTTCATTAAACTAGACATACCCAGTTCCTGCAACCGTTCTTCATATGTTTTAGCGTCCAGTCCGGTAATCATCTTTGTTGCTCTTCTCTGCATTTTTCTAGAGTCTCCACATCTTTTCTACATCGTGGTGACCAAAACTGAATGCGGTATTCCAAGTGTGGCCTTACCAAGGCCTTATAAAGTGGTATTAATACTTTACATGATCTTGATTCTATCCCTCTGTTTATGTAGCCTAGAACTGTGTTGGCTTTTTTGGCAGCTGCTGCACACTGCTGGCTCATATTTAAATGGTTGTCCACTAGAACTCCAAGATCCCTCTCACAGTTACTACTATTAAGCAAGGTACCACCTATACCGTACCTGTGCATTTCGTTTTTCTTGCCTAAATGTAGAACCTTACTCTTTTCACCATTGAATTTCATTTTATTAGATAGTGCCCAATGTTCGAGTTTGTCAAGATCCTTCTGTACCTTAAGCCTGTCTTCTGGAGGTTGGCTATTCCTGCTAGCTTGGTGTCATCTGCAAATTTGATGAGTTCCCCATTTATTCCCTCATCCAAATCATTGATGAAGATGTTGAAGAGTACTGGGCCTAAAACAGAGTCTTGGGTACTCCACTGCATACTTCCCTCCATGTAGATGCAGTTCCATTGAGGACTACACTTTGAGTGTGGTTGGTCAGCCAGTTTCAAATCGATCTGGTGATGATGCTGTCCAACCCACATTTTTCTACTTTGTCTAATAATAGGTTATTGTCCACTTTATCAAATACCTTACTGAAGTCCAAGTAAACTATATCAATGGCATTCCTCTGGTCCACTAATTTCTCAGAATTGGGGGGGGGAGGGGGGAGATGGAGAGGACCAAAGAGCTACTTTTAATCCAACCAGCTCTGTTTATCTCATAAGGGAAACCTACATAATCTAGTCCAACTCTTCTAGAGCAGATGAGCCTATGCATACATCCTGCAAAATCTTTTTATTAGGACTTGACCACTTGATCTAGTATAACATTATGGACAGCATCTTTATTATTATAGTAACTGTTTTGTGTTACTCTGACATAACAGTAGTGCCAAAACCTGATGCTACTTGACCTGAATCTCCAAGTTATCCTGATAAGCAGAAGAGTCAAATGTTTAGGGGTTGCAAAAGGTTGAACCAATCTGGCTTATGAAACATCCCATTTCAATTACAAAGCTGGGCCTTCAGACACAAAGTTTTGAGCATTATGGAAATCTTTAAACTTGAACAGATTTGAAAAGTAAAATAGGGAATTTTTGTTTTGTTGGAGTTTTGCACACCCCAACAAAGTTAGGAAATACTCTGGCCAAAGGCCAAGTTTTAAATAACCCAGGACAGTATTTTCAGGTTAGTTAACTTGGTTTGAAAATTGTGAACCATAATAAAAAATTTAACAATTGGAACTTGCCAACCTTTATGCAAAGATACAAAATTTTGAAATTGTCAACTGTGTGCAGATGCGTTTTTGACATTTGTATTTATAAAAGATGTTCTTGGTAGATCTAAATGAAACTATGACGATGCCAAAACGAACACATCTACAGAATAACCACCATATTGCACAAAAATACTATAATAAGTACTATGGTATTTAAGCCCTGACATCTGATCAAATAATATATGTTGCTACATTTGCATCACCTTTCATTATTTGCTGCCCAATGTATGCCCCTAGAGGTTCTGTAAAAAACATCTTTTTCATATAAATATCCCATGTGGCCTTCATGTTTTAATATATCTCTTAAGTCCGTTTTGTAATTAATTTGGCATACTAACACTAACAGAAAATGAACCAATAAGTCTAATGTAGGTGGAAACGGTGGTCATAAGTGGGGCTCCACAAATTTATTGTTTGTCTTTGTGATTCCTGGTTATCTATGAAGATGTTCCGTATGTCATGCCTGAGCTTTTGTAGTTATGTTCTCTCTTTATATTGTCTCCCTTTTGTGGAAGGGCATTCTCAATGAGCTGGCAGACAGTGGTGTCTGTTTTGCATGGGCTCACTTCCTCCACAGCCACCCTCAACACTTAGGGCCTCCTTTAGTGGAATAATGTGCGAAGAGGCTTAGTATATCAGTAGCAGGTCCACAATCCTGGTTTTGGTGATAAGCTTATCTGTGATGACATTCCACCCACACAAGATTTATTTACAGAAGCGGGAGAGCTTGGCTGCATGTGACTAAGTAATTAGTTAAATTTAGGGCAGTGTTATTTACCATTGTGTATTCTACAGGGTGGCCTATGCCCTGTATTTATTCTTACTTTATTGTAAGACAAGCTCTCCTAATCTTAATTGTAATTTTATATTCTAAAAAAGGCTGTGTTCTTACATGAGGGATTATGCATTATGGAGAAAAATAAAAATGAGCATGTTTCATCAATCCGGATATTAGCGAGTTATGTACTGTTGCCCAAATATTTTACCAGTAGCCTGAACCTATTGAATCTTTCCTTCTTTCCTTCCTTGTAAGGCTGATTTTTCACTTAAAATCTACTTCACTTTATATTTTTCACTTTATATCTACTTCACACTTTTTCTTTCTTTCTTTTTTTGTGACAGTAACCTATCATCACATGGTTTCTTGTGCTCTTGAGGGGGTATTGGAGGAGCCTTGTTATGGGTCTTCTCTACCCACAATTACCCCTTTGAACTTGGAGTTAATTCAGTATATGGAAATAGACTCTACACTTTTGGAATATGTCAGGTTATACCAGCAATCAAGGAAAGAACCCGAGAAGAGGTAGATAACTATAGAACTGTAGAGCTAAAAAAGCCATTTAATGCACAGTGTCTAACCCTGTGTAGTACAGAAATCATAATTAAGCAATGCATTATCTATGGCTGTCCAGCTTTTTCTTGAACATGTCCTATGAAGGGAATCCACCTCCTCAGTGGGTAACTGTTCTTATTCTTGATGTTTTTCTTGCTCTTGCAGACATGGGTGCATATTATTGTAAAGCTGAATGAAAGCTTCAAACTCAAATAAATAAAGCTTCATTTATCCACTCCACTCTAGCTAGCATCCTTTCACATATACTTATTTGGAAGCTAAATATATCCTGTACCTAACACTAGAGGTCTACTTGGCCAACAGCCTGAGAAACAGCGAATGAATAAAATATTCCATCTCATTTTAGTTTCATTTGCTTTATCTTATAATTTTTCTGTCTTATTTAAGCTCCATTAAGTGGAGCCAAGATCAGGTTTTTTTTAACAGCAAAATATAATGTAAATCCTTCCAAAATATGCACTGAAATCTTTTCTGAAGGTTAAAAATTGCAATTCTGATTTTATTTCTGTGTGTGTTTTCAAGGTCAAGAACCTTCAAACAAATCAAAACTAGGACCTGTGGAGCTGACTGTAGTTATAACCATACCGGTGTGTGTGTTGTCCATTATTTTACTGCTGGCAGCCTACACATGCCAAGGACACCTCTGCAGACACAGAAAGAAAAGAAGGCCAAACATTGAAGAACCTCTCTCTGAGTGTAATCTAGTGAACCCAGGAAAATCTCTCAAAGATCTAATTTTTGACATGACAACATCGGGTTCTGGATCTGGTATGTTTTCTTAGGTGTATAGTTTTCTCTCTCTCTTTAAGGTGGAAATTGCTCTGATACATTTGTGATACATTTGTGCATGAGGTTACTATATAAGAGTAACTATCAAAGTCAAGGCCTTGGGCTGGATCCAGCCCTTGGGGTGTTTAGATTTGCCCCTTGGGGATACCTTGGGAACAGCAAAGGACTGGCCCACAGTACCTTTTCCAGGGAAAATTGAGCTTGGGAGGGCCACATGCTGCCTTCCCGAACTCCGTTTTCACTGGCAGAGGGTTGCAGGAGGCCATTGCAGTGGAAGTGGAGCTCGGGTGTCTGTTTTCGCTGGCAGAGTGCTTGGGCCACCACAGGCGCCCCTGACATGAGTGATGTTGAGTTGGCCACACCCACCCTGGCCACGGCCACTCTGGCTCCCTGACGTCAAACACAACCCTAATGCAGCCCACAATGAAATCAAGTTTGACACCCCTGTTATACCGTTTCCCTGAAAATAAGACCTCCCCAGATAATAAGCCCAATCGGGCTTTTGAGTATATGGGCTAAAATAAGACCTCCCCTGGAAATAAGCCCTCCCCAAAAATATTGCAACACAGCAGCAGCCATGAAGTGACCACGCTCGCCTGCCTCCTGCACCTCAAAAATAATAAGACCTCCCTGAAAATATGGCCAAGCACTTATTTCGACGGTCAAAAGAAAATAAGATTCTGTCTTATTTTCAGGGAAACACTGTATCATATTACAACCTAGGAGTTCATTCTCTTTGTGTCAGAAAGAAGTACCCCAAGATCACACATAGGTTCAAAGGATTATTGAAACGATCACATTCCACAACCTTGCGCCACATCCTAGGGAAATAGGGCAAAATAGAATGGATATCTGTTCATAGAGGATACATGTATTTCAGTATCCAGTAGATGAAAAATAACTTCATCATGGATTTACATATTCAGCTACAAAGGAGTTGGAAACAGAACGAATATTACCCACAAACAAAATTAGACTAGCATTGTTTCTCTCTCTCTCCCCCCCCCACTCCAAATCTATCAGGGGATTAATTTCCTTTTTCAAAATGTAGGTGATGGCTGAGAGATTCTACTCTAACTTTCTTTAAGAACTTTATTTTGATAGAGAAGCTGCTTCTTTTCTTTAATTCTTCCTGGACTGACCCTACAACTCTTTTAAATAAAGAGAGCCCTCAGTCATTTCATAGTTTGTTTGTTTTTTTAAATTCAATCCCCATCTACTTCTATAGGAAAGGGCAATTTTGAATAAATACTAAAATGGGGGGGGGGGACGCAGACAGGTAGTATAGAAAGCACTTCTCTGATGTACTATTATGCATAAGGATTGAAAGATCAAACTTCACACCGAACCTTTAGTGAATATTTGCCTAGTGCAAAATTATGCCTAAATTAATTGTTGAGCTCCAGAAAAAAACACAGCAAGAGGGTTCTAAAATCTTTAAGCTTTCTGCCCCTTCCAAGAAACAGTTGTATGTACCTTGCTGTATAATAGTCCAGTGAGAATGTCTCTAGAGCACAGATTCCTTCTTAAGGGCCTTTACTTTGCCAGAGCTGAGTGGGAGAATTTTCATTGCACCAGCTGCTATGGTAACTAAGAATAAGCCCTTATTTGTGATGCATCTTATAAGATGTTGCCAAAGTTGCCCTTTATGAAGAACTATGCTTTTTTTTATCTTTCAAAACTGCCCGTAAATGCCAAGTCTCGGAACTGAGGCAGTACGTTAAAATCTTACTTTTTTATTAGTAGGAAAATGCTTGTCTTGGGGTGAACTTTTGGCCCTACAGAGAGTAAGCTGCACAGATTCTCATGCATATTGCATGACTCTTGCATATGGCCTGGACTTTTGTAGTGAAGCAAATCTCTTGTTGGTTGGATGAGGCACATCTATTTCTCAAGAGGTATATGAAATGCAGGGTACAAGTATCAATATAAAATAGGCATGCACAACACAGGGAGTATGGTCTGAAGAGCACCTCTGCTGAAGGGTGGTCTTCAATATGATATAAAGGGCAAAGTGTTAAATACATATTTACTTAAACTGTATCTAGTTGCTATCACTGAATTGCACCTTAACACCATTTGTTTCAATCTGTTCTGCTGTTGTCCTGTCCCTTCCCACAGTTTTAAATTTCATGTGTTCCCTGCATTTGGGAATATACTTTAAAGTATTCTGACAGCATCTTTTCTGGATGGTGTAAATCTAAATCTATGTTAAGCAACCAACTTATTATTTATTATTATCTGCCCAGAGTGATAGGAGGTGTAGCAGCATACAAGTTTAATTTATTATTATTATTATGGTTGGTAACCCGATCAGCCTGATATTTAAACTGGATTTGGCATTTTTATTCACCAATTGAGTTTTCCAAAATCATCTTGTCAGGTAGGAATTGTTTGTTTTTTTTAAAAAAAATTCTCTATTGTTTGGGCAGTTTCTTTTTGGCTCAGGTGGAAAAAGGTTATTTTCAATGCTGCTGGACTGCATCAGACACAATGGCAATCTGAAAGTTGTTGGTAAGCGAGTAATTGGCCTGATGTTGCCTGATGCTGTCCCAGATAGGTTTTGCCAGATGTTAGCCTATCTTCAATTTAACCTCTTTGCAGTATGATGTTAAACTGCTTGGCAATGAGTGGATGTAGACCAGTCAGATATTTCCGCCAAAACCTATGTCAATCAGAGGTGGTATTCAACAGGTTCTGACCAGTTCTGGGGAACTGGTAGCGGAAAATTTGAGTTGTTTGTAGAACCGGTAAATACCACCTTTGACTGGCCCCACCCCCATCTATTCTCTGCCTCCCAAGTCCCAGCTGATTGGGAGGAAATGGGGATTTTGCAGTAACATTCTCCTGGAGTGGGGAGGGAACTGAGATTTTACAGCATCCTTCCCATGCCACACCCATCAAGCCATGTCCACCAAGCCACACCACACCCACCAAGCCACGTCCACCAAGCCATGTCACGTCCACCAAGCCACATCCACAGAACCAGTGGTAAAATGTTTTGAATCCCACCACTGATGTCAATTCAACACCTGCTGCTGACCAATTCTTGATCTTCCTTACCCCTTTCTCCACCATGTGTGCTGGTATTACAAGATTTTTCATTTCAGCTTCTTTTCCCCGTTATCTACTTCCTTTGTCCAAGTTGCATTCTTGTTGTATTTCTTTGGGTTGTCCCATAGCTGCACCCAGAACTTCACTGTTTTTCTTGGTCAGATGTTGGCTGCTTCCTTGCACTCTTCCATTGAAGGATTTGTAAAACATGTTTCTGATTTGGCTGAAATTGGAGAGCCTGCCCATAGTGCAATTCCAGCTTCAAACCCACTGAGCTACTTGGATATGGCTGTTACTTGCTACTTTGTTACTTCCAGTGCTTCTTTGATCTTCCTCGTTTCTAAATTAATATTTCTTGATCAAGTATTTTTTTTGGTTTTCTTGTTTGTCAGCTTTTATTTGTTCTGGCTTGCTTGGGTTTAATTTTAGCATGCTAATCTGATCTTTCCAATCTGATCTCCCATTTTGGTGGTACACTGACCTTTTTCCTTGTTTGCTGATTTTGCTTCCAAGATCTTCAGTTATGACTGCAGCTATTTTGTACATCGGTTTTGTGAGCTGGTGTTTATATTTGAGATTACAGTATTGGCATGCTTTAATACTTGTGCTAACTGTTTTTTGGAACAAATTTCAACAGACAACTTTATGTTTGTGTGTTGTTCTAGATACTCAGCTATTTTTTTCTTTTATTTCAGCTATTTTTGTTTTTGGTTAGAGGGCTTTGTTTTTTCTGAGGAGAAGGCAGAGGAGAGGGTGCCTGATGTGCGAATGAAAACTATTCAACAGCCTATGCTGGCTTCCTCTACTGTCTTCCCCCCACTTCTCCAGCTGAGTTACTTTGATTTTTTTTTTTTTTTGCCCTGGGTAGACTTTTGCAGTTCTTTGAGTTCTGCTTCTGTTAATATTTTCTTTTGTATTATAATTGACACTGATCTGCTAGCTTTGTTCATTTAACTCTGATTTTGGATGTTGTACTTTCTAAAACTGGTGCATTCTTTCTGATCTGCTCTTCTCATTGGATTTGATTTGTAGTAGCAGGCCATTTTATTTGTTTTCAATCTTCACACATTATTATTGCGGAACAATAGAAATTTTCCGTGGTAAAATTTCTGACAGTGCCCCAATTTCTGTCTGTCCTATCATCCTGCCTGTCTATCCTGTTATCTGTCACAGGGGTCCCCAACCCCCACCCGTGGCCTGTTAGGAACTGGGCCTCACAAGTGAGCAAAGCATCATCTGTTCATGCACAAGATCTAGATAGCATGCTAAACCACGCACCCTGGTCCATGGAAAACATTTTTTTCACGCAGCCAGTCCCTGGTGCCCAAAAGTTGGGGGCTGCTGATCTATCATACCTGTCTCTGTCCTATCATCTAGCAAAGCCACTAGTTGGATTAGAAATTTTAGCTGCCTTCTGAATATTCTGCATATACAGTATCTGTAGAAAGAAGAGAAATTTGCCAGGGGGAAATCATTTTTGACATTCCAAGTAACATCTGACCATGAGCCAAGTGTGGAATGGGTTCTTCATTATCAATCTACAATAATGGATATTTCTGCAGTGCTTCCAGACATGTTTTGGCCTCAAAAGTCAGACACATGATGACAGTTCCTGGATATTTTGTGCCAGTAACTTTTGTTCTGAAATAAGTATAGATTTAGATGGAGCTCTTGCTTAAAACTGTGCTTTATGTGAATTGACGTCAGTGACTGAACTCTCATTTCTTCTAAGCGGCATCATCTAAGCACTGCCTTGAAAAACAGCTACTCTATTGAAGATAGCTTAATGAAGGTTGTGCCACTCTTAGTTGGTATCATTAGGCAGCACACGGAACATGCTTCAGACAGTCATTGGCTATAATACCTTTGAGGTGAGGGCATCACCTTTGACCCCTAACAGCCTATTTTGATCACTGGGACAAAGGGCCAGAGTTGGATTAGGTACTTCTCATGCTATCCCTGTATCTAAATCTCATTTGGCCTATTGTTAGTCAAACAAACCTTTATGTTACCTGTCTATCTTTCTGTCTGCCTCTGCCATGTTTCCATTTCTGAAAGATGCAGTTTAGGTAAAAATGAGACCTTCCTTTGTTCATGTACCGTGTTTCCCTGAAAATAAGTCAGGGTCTTATTTTCTTTTGACCCCCGAAATAAGCGCTTGGCTTTATTTTGGGGGAGATATCACCTCATGGCTGCTGCTGTGTTGCAATATTTTTGGTGATTTTGGGGGGAGGGCTTGTTTTAGCGCATGCACTCAAAAGCCCGATTGGGCTTATTATCCAGGGAGGTCTTATTTTCAGGGAACCAGGGTATCTGTTAGCATTCACTGATAGCTGGGCTAAATGCTCTGGATAGCAAGATGAGCAGCATACAAGAACTGGTTCGCTCTTCAGTACAAAAGGTTTTACAGATGGCATCTGTCACCATCAAGGTTAGCTAAAATTTCAACAAATACCTCCCCAAAATGCTGGAAATGTGAATCAATACTACCATTTATGGTACTATATATTACCTACATATTACCATTTATGGGGGACTTGTGAGGAGGCAAAAACATTTTGGAAAAGGATCAAAAATTGGCTGGAGGCAATAACAGGGGTTAGAATGGAAACCTGAAGTTTTTTTATTAGGAATTATGTTGGTGAAATACAAAAAAGAAATCCAGTATTTAATACTACATATACTTACAGCAGCAAGGATTGCCTTTGCCCAGAAATGGAAAAACAAATTAATCCCAAATGAAGAAGAAATAATAAGAAAGATTATGGACTGTGCCGAAATGGATAAACTAACTAAAGAAATACAGGGAAAGGAAGAATCAGAATTCTACCAGATATGGGATAAATGGTATAGGTGGATGGAGGAAAGAAACAAAAATCAATGAAAGAATATAACAACACTCAAAAATAATAGTTATGAGTAAAATAAGAGGGTTAAGAATGGTGAAATCTAAATGAAATACAATAGAAGGGGAAATAATATAAGGTGAGTGATATCGATTGATGATTGCTAATATAAAAAACAGGAAGTTCCTGTTCACACTGTATTGTATAAATGTGGTGTACGTCTAATTTTTGTGTGTGTGTATTTTACATGTTTGTTAATATATATCTTTTTAAAAAAAGAACTGGTTCGCTCTCGGCTTGCAGTCAGAGCTACCGGTTTTGCCGAATGGTCTGAAGCAGTAGGAGCCATAGTGAAATTAAATTTTTTTACTACCAGTTCTGTGGGCATGGCTTCATGGGCGTGGTGTGGCTTGGTGGGAGTGGCAGGGGAAGGATACTGCAAAATCTCCATTTCTACCCCATTCCCAGTCAGAGGTGGCATTTGCCGGTTCTCTGAACTACTCAAAATTTCCGCTCCTGGTTCTCCAGAACCTGTCAGAACCTACTGGATTTCACCCATGGTAGGAACCCACCACTGCTGCACTGTCCAGTATGCTTCTATCCCAAATGGAAAACAAAGGTTTAAAAAGCCATCTCCTGATTCCATTTTCCAGTCTGATGAGCAGTTAGTTTATCCCTGTGCTGACTGTAGTTGCTGAGCATTGTAACTCAGCAACAACTATAGGATCACAGATTTCCACGGCTGCTGTAGAAAGCCAAAATAGATTTGTTGCTGGGCAAGACACAACAGCAGCCGACTATGTCATTATTAGGTATGAAATGAGGGGGGGGGGGTTGGAAAATATTTAATGTGGGTTGTTCTTCAGGAATACAGAGGAGTCCTATTTGGACATTGAGATTTACTTACGTTGCAGTGATGGTGAGTTCATATAGCGGCATGATTACAATGTATGGGAAAAAGCACCCCTCCTGAGAGTCACACTCTGGGTATGTAATTGCACCTTGAATTGTCCATGCTGGAAAAGCCTCCTGCTTTTGAGTTTGTTTAAGGGCTTGTGATAGAAAAACACTCAGTCTTGTTGCTGATTTGAATGAGATGAGATTGTGTTAGAATAATATTAAGGCTTTTAAAGAAGAATGGTTTGTGTTTTAAAAAAAAAATAATTAAAAATTTTAATTGTATATTTTTCTCATTAGGTTTACCACTCCTTGTCCAAAGGACAATTGCAAGGACTATTGTTCTTCAACAAATCGTTGGAAAAGGACGATTTGGCGAAGTCTGGCGTGGAAAATGGTGCGGAGAGGATGTTGCTGTAAAGATCTTTTCCTCCAGAGATGAAAGGTCTTGGTTTCGTGAAGCAGAAATCTACCAGACAATCATGCTGAGACATGAAAATGTCTTGGGTTTTATCGCTGCTGATAACAAGGGTATCGTACTTCCAAATAATTTTACAATATTTGTCTTGCGTTGGATTAGACTAGTGGAATTCTTTTTCTATTCTTTTTTTAAAAAAAGGTTTGTGGAAAGAGGGGAAAAACAGAGTCTTCTGTTTTGAAAAGCTTAGCGGTGGCAAACTTTAGAGAATTCTCGTCTGTTGTCTCTGTAGCCTCTGAAAACTGTGAAAACATGTCCCATTCTTGTGCAATCTTTTCTGGAGGCTGCACAAAAGCACACACCCCAGCCTTCTGCAAATCACACAAGAATGAGGCTTGCTATCGGGAATAGTTGTTGGGTGCTGGTGAACACTGGCGTGTCACCCAAAGTGCTGGGTCATGTCACCTTTGATATGTGGGTCTTGGGTTCACCATCACTGGCTTAGTTTATCATGCTTTGGATCTGGAAAATAGAGGAAAGATATATTCTGTAGCTGTGCTGTGAGTAAGCACTACTCCCATATCCACTCCCCATGGACAGCAAAGATGATCAGTGGCCTTTGGGAAGCACATGCACATATATATGAAATATATACAGTATATACTGTGTGTATACCAGTGTGTGTATGTGCATATGATGTTTGTGTGTGTTTGTGTTACAGCCTCTGAGTATCCTATTCCTTTTCATTCCCTTAGATTTCTAAGGAGTTAATGAAACAGGTAGGACAACCTCTGAAACTGATTAAACAAAGATTAAGACCTGTCTGAAGTTTAACTCACAACAGTAGAGACAACAAATAATTGCTCTAATGCTGTTGTGTCCACATAGAAGTGGTCACTGCTTTTTTTCTCATGCTGTGAGACATTTCCTTTGTCAAGATGACAGAGAAGGAGAGTTAGAATAGTCAGTGGCTAGCTAGGAGTACTTTGAATAAATATTTGCAGATAAAATCATTTGTATCGTGACCTGGACTTTAGTTTTGGGGAAGGCCATAAGAATGACATTTAATTGGGCCTCTTATTTTGAACTCTTCCAGCTTGTAGATATTAAAGGATAAGGACAATATAAATATTAAGTTAGAACAATTAATCAATGGAACAACTTGCTTCCAGAAGTTGTCAATGCTCCAACACTGGAAGTTTTAAAGAAGATGTTGGATAACCATTTGTCTGAAATGTTGTAGGGTTTCCTGCCTAGGCAGGGGGTTGGACTAGAAGATCTCCAAGGTCCCTTCCAACTCTGTTATTCTATTGTATTCTAAGTACTTCCCTGGTAGCAGGATGGATTTCACTCTGCCTAAAAGGGAAACTTTGGCTTCTGTTGAAGAAGCTCTCTTCCCCCATCTCTCTGGACAGTTATAACAAATCACAAACATTCTATTTCTGAAAAACAAACTGAGAAACCATGATACTTATGACCTGGACCTATTTCAATTACATTTCTGGCCATTGATGAATGGCATACTAGAACCTGGCTGCAAGAAATGGGTAGGTACTGTATTACAGCTTTCCTCTTTCTCCTCAATGATATTTTCTCTGAATTCTTTGCCAAGGTTGGACCTTAGGGGGCGCTGTTTCACAATAGTTGTAGTCCTTCTGTCAGGTTTTGTCCAAAAGTGGTGCTAGGAAACTACTGTTTGCCATTGATCTTCAATATCTACCAGTTTTTCATTTTGATTTATGTGCTGTTCAATTCCCCCATCAATCCTAATGAAATTGATGGGGGAAATCATTCTGAGTTTTAGAGTAAGGCGTCATTATTAAGCTGATGATATCAAGCTCTGTTGTTCCTGATCATGCAGCTTCAGGGAAGCTGTTGCTAGAAATCTTTGACTGTTGTATAAGCTTGGTGATAGATTGAAGCGAGGTGAGGGAGCTGAAATTAAATTTAGGCAAGGCAAAGATGCAATTATAAAACTGAATCCCAGTTTTTGTACAGGGTTACACCCCAGTGGTGGGTTCCTAACAGGGTTGGTACCGGTTCGCTTCAAGCATGCTTCACTGGTACTGGTTTGCTGCGCACATGTGCAGTTCACTGCGCATGCACAAAGAATGTGAAAAACTACTAAAAAACATGCCAACAATGGCAGCAGCGACCAGGGAACCAGTTCGGGGCCGTGGCCAGCCTGGGTCGCTGCCAGTTCTGAGACCAAGGCCAAATTACCACTACAAACCGATGCGGTTCACCCAAACCGATGCAAACTGGTAGAAACCCACCTTTATTACACTCTCTTTCAAAGGCTAGATTCACAAACTGAAATTATTCCTCAGCTGGAATGTCCCAAGGTTTGTAAGTGGCAGTCACGACAAGAAATACGTTGGCTGGTTTCAGCAACTCTTCTTGAATTGGTTGGATTTGGTGACAGTTATCCATGTCTTGGTTGCAGCCTGATGCAATGATTGGGGTGGAAGGGTATTATATTATTTTATTATATTTTATTATGTGATTATTCTCTTTTATTAGTTTTATTGTTTTATATATGAGGTATTTATATTCCTGCAAGCTGCCATGCGTCGCCATGTGCAAATAGGTGGCAATATAAATTTCATAAAATAAAATAAGATAGCTGGGCTGCTGACTAATGCAAGGTGTCATATGGTACACATACATAGTTTGCTGTCAAGTTCTCTGCTCTTTGGTTGAAGGTACTAATATTTGGGTGTTCATCTCCCAAAGCTAGGGAGAACCCAACAGCAAGCTTTGTACTACAATCTGGCCTATCCCTCCCCCCCAAGGAAATTCCTATGATGCACATACCAGAATAATTTGTCTTTCATCATGCTTTTAATTCTTAATTAACAGCAGGATTAATTTTTATTTATCTTTGTACCATCTGTACTCTGGTGTTTCATTTTATTAGCTATCTCCATATCTATGTCAACAGAAAAAACAAAAAGGAAAGATAAAGTATGATTCCTGCCAGAAAGGAGGGGTATATATATTAAATGAATCAAATAAAAAAATATATAAATTGTATTTGATGCCAATAATAACAGAAAATAATATACAATTTTAATAAATGAACATACAAACAAATATGGGGATATAGCCTAGCATAGCTTTGGCTTCTATAGACCTAAGTTTCTGCACTCAACACGAAACGTTATAAACAAACTGAAATAAAAATGACAAGGAGAAATTGGCCGTCTGCAAGGGGGAAACCCGATCTGTGCAAAACCCAACTCAAAAGTTCCACGGCCCCAATCTCATGACAGGCAGGGGGTATTCATTCCTTTTCCAGGAATCAGAGATGCTATCAATGTAGCTTTGGGAATATTTTAAGTCCTCACTCAATAGCAGCTTTTGCATATCTTTATTTAAATTCTTTCCTGTGCTTGACATTATTCTGTTCACTTTTAATCTGCTCAAGAGAATTATTGCTACTGGGGGGGGTGGGGGGGGGGTTAAACCCATAAATCGGTTAAGAATAAAATGTGTGAAAGGGTATATGGACCTGCTGGAACAAGGATCGAAAGATAGGGAGAAGTATAATGAATAGTGTAGTAAATGGTAAACAGAGCTGTGTTTCTTTTTCTTATCGCTCACCTTTAATGTCTTCGGATGACTGCTTCTTAGTCTTTTTTCTGCATGCTGCATAGTGTTGCCTAGTCAAAGAAATAGTGTGAAGGGAATGTAGATATGTGCAGAAGTTAGTGGAGCCATAACTTATGTAGAAAATAGAAGTATGGCAAATGTTCCAGTGGGCGGATAGTGAAGGACATTGCTTATTGGTTCAGGAAAGAGGCGAAGAATTTAATCAAGGTCAAAGTACCCATTCTCAGTTAAATTTAAATAAAGTTGGACCTGGTTGCATGTCAAAGACTACTTGTTATCTTATATTTGTTTTGTGGTGTTTTTTTTTTTACACAAATGCCATAATTTGAGGACTATAAAGTGCTCTTAAGATATAGTCCTATGGTAGGATGAATTCCAGAGGTTTCTTTAAATAAATCACCTCCTGTGGTTTATTTATTTTGACCTAGGAGCAAATATCCTCTGGCCTGTGTATTTGGAAACCAGCCTCTGCATTCAGGGAGACTTACTCAGCAGCATTGAGGATTGACGCTTTAATACGTGAAACTCCATTCTAGTATGTTTTATACAGCCAAATCTTTCCTACCAAAAATCAACAGGTTTTGCAAATCTCCTGAATCTTGGAATGATTAAACCTATATGCTTTTTAAAAATTGTTTATAATCTCTCTCCGTAGACAATGGGACCTGGACTCAACTGTGGCTTGTAACTGAATATTATGAGCAAGGCTCTTTGTTTGACTACTTAAACAGCAACACTGTGACAGCTAATGAAATGATTAAGCTGACCTTTTCAATTGCCAGTGGCCTAGCACATCTGCACATGGAAATCGTTGGAACCCAAGGTATAACCCTTCTCAGTGCAGTTTTCTTTGTGTTGAAGTCATAAGATTTAGGAATAACTTGAAGAGAAGTTAGAGGGATATGTTTAATGGGGCAGCCAAGCTTAACTCAACTTAATTGACATCCACATATCAGTTGAACCAGGAATAATAATTGTCCTCCTCTCCCAGCAGTGCTGTAATACCTGGCAACTTTAGGAGAAGCAAGAACTTGCCTTCTCCATTAGATTGAGTATCATTTGCTCCTCCTCTCTCTGTCTTAAAATCTGGGATTGGCATGTGACTAATTATTAAAACTCCATGTAATCATGAGGAAGTCCTTTATCTTAAGAGCTGCATGGTATTCAGCAAGAGGTGGTATTCAGCAGGTTCTGACCAGTTCTGGAGAACCGCTAGCGGAAATTTTGAGTAGTTCGGAGAACCGGTAAATACCACCTCTGACTGGCCCCACCCTCATCTATTCTGTGCCTCCCAGGTCCCAGCTGAACGAGAGGAAATGAGGATTTTGCAATAACCTTTCCCTGGAGTGGGGAGGGAATGGAGATGTTACAATATCCTTCCCCTGCCATGCCCACCAAACCACACCCACCAAGCCATGCCAAATCCCCCAAGCCACACCCACAGAACTGATAGTAAAAAAAATTGAATCCCACCACTAGGTGGCACAGAGATTAAAATGCAGTACTGCAGGGTGCTTCTGCTGATCACGAGCTGCCAGCAGTTTGGCAGTTCGGGTCTCAACAGCTCAAGGTTGACTCAGCCTTTGGAGGTCGATAAAATGAGGACCTAGATTGTTGGGTAAAATATGCTGACTCTGTAAACGACTTAGAGAGAGCTGTAAAGCACTGTGAAGTGGTATATAAGTCTAAGTGCTATTGCTATCTTGCTTTTTCCATATCCCATTTTCCTTTTGCACTACTTGAATTAACACTTGGATATATTTATAAGTGTTGCATAAACAATTCTGAGAGTAAAGTCTCTTTCACCTTGAACTTGGTTCTTGGGGAAATCATGGATATTTCCATTGAGAGATTATCTGTTTCCAGGATAGAAGACTTTTGCTTTCCCCCTCTAAAGTCCACTGGTTTCCTGTCATCTTTTATTAAAACAGTGACTAGTCCCAACCCTACAACACTTAGCTTTCTGAGATGCCAGTGAAATCTAGATGCAGACAATAATGTGTGGCTTTTTTTCACAGAATCCCATGGAGTAGATCAGTGGTGGGTTTCAAAAATTTTTCGAACCTCTTCTGTAGGTGTGGCCTGCTTTGTGGGAGTGGCTTGCCAGCCATGTGACTGAGTGGGAGTGGCTTGGAAGTCATGTGACTGGGTGGGCGTGGCTAACTTGTAAAATGTGGTGAAACTCACTTAACAATGCTCTTGCTTAGCAACCAAAATGTTGGCTCAGAAACTATGGCATTTGAAGCACGCAAGTCTTAAAACTGTCAAGTTACAAGACCCTTGCACCCCTAACCCTTTAGAAAAAGAACCCCAGGGATGTTCAAACTTGACAGCTTTAAGGCTTTATGGTTTAGATAGGACTCTTAGAGATGGTCGGGGCGATTGGTGAGCCAGCCAATCAGTGAGCAGTGGGCAGGGCAAGCATGGTGCGGACGGGCGGAGGGAAGGAGCTGGAACCGGTTCTAAACAGCACGGTAGAACTTCTATAGAAGAGGTTAGAACTGGCAGGAACCCACCCCTGGAGTATATGTAATTGAGAGGACAGGCCTCTCCACCTGCTGTACCATTTCTGCCCAACTGCACGAAGTCTGTGCATTTTAACATCTGAGCCAGCAATTTTCCTGACATTTTGGCTGAAGCCAGAGCAGAGTTAGAATTGGTCTCCCCCACCCACCCCATTATTATTGTAATACTTGGATTTGTGGTCTGTTCACTTGCTGTATCACATCTTCCAGCATCAAACGGCATATGTTGCATCCACTGATAGCTGACCACTCACCCTATTTTGGGTAACTCGGATCCAAGGGTGGGTTCTGCCCGGCTTTACTGCTGGTTCACTTGTGCGTGCGCATGTGCAGTTCAATTAAAATTGTTCTGTGCATGTGCAGAACTAAAAAACAAGATGCCGGTGGTGATGGCGGCAACAAGGGAACTGGTTTGGGGTGTGTGGCAGGTCCCCAGCGACCCAGACCGCCATACTACTACTGGTTCGGCCCAACCATCACTGCTCAGATCCTCTTAGGAGTAAGTAATTCTGGGGTCTAGGGTCACTGCCAGACATGTTGAGCATCTGGTGGGTAAAATTGCTCAGATTCGTTCTACACTTAACTCCAACTTTGATGCAGATCCAATAGAAGTTACGGGGTCTGAGTTTTGCATGGTTATCTGGGAGGAGTTTGAACCCCTGAGGAAGTGAACAGGGTTCTTGTAACTGTTAGTTTGGCCATAGTTAGATCCATGTCCCTCCTGGCTGCTCAAGGCTGCCCAAGAGAAGATGTGTGAGTGGGTCTGCATTCATCGTTGTTCTTCTTGACCTTGATGTAGTGTGTAATCTGGGCTTCTCTTGGAATAATGACTCCTGCTCGAGAATCACTTTTAAGCAGCACTTAAAAGAAAAAACCAGCTTTTTCTGCTCTTTTCACCTCTCCTAGTTGCTCTTGTGAGCAAAATGTTGTTACTGTGCTTGAAGAATCCATTCTGGGCCTGAATATGCTAATTTCGCTGCAAGGGTCCTAACCATTTCAGGATAAGCAGCAAAGACTGCTGAGATTTCTCTCTGTTTTCACTTGAACATAAATAGAAGTAGCCACTCAGTCAGGAATCTTGCTTTCTCAAGTAGAAATAATATTTTGTTTCATTCCTCTTATTAGTGTTGACATATTGTATTTATCCTAAGACCTGAATGCTAATGTAATATGTATTTTATGTGCTATAAACCAATTGTACCTAACATTTGAACTTGTTACAATGTACATTTTGTGCTTCAAAGGAAAGCCAGCTATTTCACACAGAGACTTGAAATCTAAAAATATTCTAGTCAAAAGGAACGAAAGCTGTGCTATTGCTGACTTGGGGCTAGCTGTGAAGCATGACTCGGTATTAAACACAATTGACATACCACAGAATCCTAGAGTGGGAACCAAGAGGTAAGTCAGTCAAAAAAGTAATGTTTTTATAAAATTGTGATATGAGCACAAAACTGAAACAGTGTTGGACAAATGATCTCTTGCAAACTCTCCCCCTTCATTTTAGTGATAAATCCCCAGATTTGTGAAGTCTTGTAAATCAGTGGTCTTCAACCTTGGCAACTTTAAGACTTGTGGACTTCAACTCCCAGAATTCCTCAGTTAGATTTGCTTTGCTGGCTGAGGAACAGCTCAGAAGGCTGAGGAACAGGTGAGCCAGATTTGCTGGCTGGGGAACTCTGGGAGTTGAAGTCCACAATTCTTAAAGTTGCCAAGGTTGGAGACCCCTGTTGTAAATCATTCTCTAATTTTGCTTTTCAACTTTGTTGTTGAGTATTTTTAATTATCACATGATCTGTAGCCCTATATGTCTGGGCAAGAAAGAATCAAAATACTGATAACTTCCCCTTGTGATCCTTCAGAAACTATTTTTGTATGACTCAGCCTAATTGTTTTGCCTTGGTAAACTCTATAACCTTTTGAAATCAAATAAGGCATTTCTTTAAATAAAAGTCATGATTGTGAGGAGTTCTGTAGGGTTTATTTTTCCCCAGATCTCAGGAGCAAAAACAGAACAATAATTTATTATAGAAAGAACATTATTGTTCATTGTTGGGTATATCCTATCAAAGCAAATTGTAGCTTCAGAGAGACAAATAAGTGAATGAATCATTCTTCCTATGTCCATTTGAAAGTAATTGAACTTATTGAAACTGTTTTATGTAGACAATCAAGTAAATTGAACATGTCTCAAGTTGATCTGCACCTGTGGGAGTGCATATTTTGTTTTGCATTATGGTAAATTGATGATCAATGTTGCTTTTGGGAACTATTTGTTCCTTTCCTATGTGCGTGATTCAAATTGATTATAAGGAAACTGCTAAAGAGGGATTTGGGGGAAAATATGAATAATACTCTGAATTTTTCCTCTCAAATACGTTTGCTTACTTAAAAATATCACTTGTATTGTCCATTTGAATTATGTTTCATTTAATCATGCTGCTGTATATTGGAAATACTAATTATATTCTCATTAGCTGTGATTGCTTACAATTTCCCTTTCATCAACAAATCTCTGAATTTCACTGTCTCTGTGTTTGAAAGGTACATGGCTCCAGAAATACTTGATGACACAATGAACATAAATAACTTTGAATCTTTCAAGCGTGCAGATATTTACTCTCTTGGGCTGGTGTATTGGGAGATATCCAGAAGATGTTTTGATGGAGGTATGAACCTTGTCCCTTATTAAGGCAACTTACACTGAACCAAAGCTTTTGCTTCTTACTGAATTTTGATTCACTTTGGACTTGATGTACTACATTTAATTATACAAAAATATATTATCTGTTTTAAAGAGCTTTTAAAATAAAAAGAGTTATATACATGTTTTTAAAAATCTATCATTGATATATTAACCAAATCAAAAAGCGTAAACAGGATAAATGCCAAAATGAACATTCAATTAACTGAGATAGAAATAGAATCAAAAACTTATTTCAAGGTAAATGTTTTCAATTTTCAGAAGCACGTGGAATGAAAGCAAGGCAACTCCTATTCATAACAGTTCCAGGTGATTTCAAATAACAGAGAAGTAAATTCTGGCAACATTGATTTGAATACTAAAGGGAAATAATATTTTATATTGCTATTACTTCTCTGAATTTGGACAATAGGGTGGACACTTGAAACTTATGATCTTTTGTCTATGGAGATTCTCAATCATCCAGGCCATGGTTGTCCTAATGGTGCTTTTCCAACTGGACTTTCTTGGAGTTTTTTTTTTCTTTGAAAATGTTTTGTTTCACATTCAAGAAGCTTCTTTTTAGAACTAAAGAAACTTCTTGGATAAGAAGTGAAACCTTTTTTCAAAGGAAAAACCAAAAAGTCCAGTCGCCTTTGGGAAAAGCACCTTTAGGACATAATCTTTGAAGTAGTGGTTAAATGCAGCACTGCAGGCTACTGCTAGATCAGCAGGTCAGCGGTTCAAATCTCACCGGCTCAGGGTTGACTCAGCCTTCCATCCTTCCGAGGTGGGTAAAATGAGGACCCAGATTGTTGGGGGCAATATGCTGACTCTCTGTAAACCACATAGAGAGGCCTGAAAGGCCTATGAAGCGGTATATAAGTCTACTGCTATTGCTATTGCTATTGCTATATAGCTACATACACACAAGAATACAGTGTGTATGTAGCTATATAAATAGCTTTTCTCTGTATATTTGAACATTATCAAGCTTTTAATAAGAAATGCTTATTAAAATTGTACACTGCAAAAAAAAAACAACAACAACCCAAACCCCTAGCTGTGTTATCTTGGGCCAATCATTTTTTTCTCAGAAAAAAGTAATAACAAACCACTTCCAAAAATCTTGCTGAGAAAATTGCAGGGGCTAGTCTAGGTGATTGCAGGAATCGTTACTGACAAAAAGAAACAAAATGAACTGGATTACATTTAGAAACACCATTCTAAAATGTACATGTATAAAATTCTGGTGTGTTTTTTTTTTGTTCTTAAAATATTTCTACCATCAAAGTCAAAGTGAGAATCTTTTTCTGTCACCCAAACATTACATTATAACATTGTAGGGTTAGATATAGAGTCCTGTAAAAGATTTGCCATCTCATGTTATATAAGTATAGTCTGTTATTACTGTTGTATTTAAATGCACCACATCCTTCTTTTCTCAGCCCGTATCAAACTTTGATTAATCATCAGCTCTTTTTTTTTTTACATAAGAAGGATTGGTAGAGAAAATATCTGTTAAATTCAGGACCTTGTCAATGCTACAGATTTAAACGAAGATGGTACCCAATTATTTTTAATTTGAGCCTAATAGCTCTAAAGATTCTGTTTTATAAACGTTTGTAGTGATTCTCAGTCATCATAGGTCATCATGGGTATCCCAAAAGTGCTTTTTCAGGAGGCAACTGGACTTTCTTGTTTTTTCTTTTGAAAACGTTTCACTTTTCATCCAAGAAGCTTCTTCAGCTGTGACAGGTGGGTGGAGAATGGAAGGATTCCCCTAAAGAAGCTTCTTGGATGAGAAGCGAAACGTCTTCAAAAGAAAAAAAAACAAGAAAGTCCAGTTGCAGCCTGAAAAAGCACCTTTGGGACATTCTGTTTTATAGCTTACATCGTATTTATCTCTACAAAAAAGTTAGTATTTTGGTACTGAATAATGTTTTGAAAGAAAAACAGATGTTGATAGAGAAATCATTCTCTCCCAAGCAACTGTCTCCAGATGTGTTCAGCAATATTTCTGAATTCTCTGACGAATTCAGGAAGTTCTACTCCCACCATATTTGGACACACCAAGTTAGGACAAGTCTGCAACAGAAAGTTGTGTTAGGAAGTTGGTGACTATTACAGTTATAAAATTTCTAAAACCTGTTTCCTACAACATTTGAAGTGATACTAACATGTAAAAATCTATTTGTACCTCATTATTTTCTTAGGAATTGTGGAGGAGTACCAGTTACCTTATTACGATGCTGTATCTTCTGATCCTTCAATAGAAGAAATGAGAAAGGCAGTCTGTGAACAAAAGCTGAGACCAAATATTCCAAATCAGTGGCAAAGCTGTGAGGTAACTTCATCACCTTCATATAAAAAGATGTACATTTTCAATATTTGCTAATGGCACAAAAGAGACATAGTGTAAAGCAAGGTTTAAATTTGGGTGCCTTATTCCTAAATTTGGGGGCTCACATTTCTAAATTTCACCCTGGGATAAGAAAGTGCTAATCTATCTAGAGGAGGGCTGTCAAACTCATGGCCTGCAGGTCAGATGCGTCATGTGCTGGCCACGCCCATGTCCAGCTTAGTGAAGGAGGGAAAGTCATGATATGCCACATGATAATGCCGTGATGATGCGCATTTAACACCACTGTTCTAGAGGCACCAGGCAGCTGAACAGGCAATTGATGGACACGGACAATTGGAAAGAAGGACAAATAGAGGAGATAGGAGGACACACTATCTTTTTAACTTTCCTTAACAAAATAAAATTGAAAAACTTAAAAAAAAAAAAAAAGCACTTATGGCTACATGTATATGAATTTTTTTCCCCAACATCAGAAAGGCTGGTGTTTCAAGGAAGACAGAATGCTAGTGTGGTTAGGCAGTGTGTAACTGATTACGGTCTTGCCAATTTGAGGCAGCTGTGAAAGGAGAGTATTAATTAACCAATTAAGGTTACAATTAAGGTCAGCAGAATTTATTAACTTGTTGGTAGCACTTATTAGGGAAGTGCTGCATTGCAGAGAGAAGGTGATCCAGAAGATACATCTTGATAAGATACTCAAAAAGCTGGACAATATTTGAATTTAAGATAGATGGAGGACAGAAGGATAAAAAGAGCCAGACAGAGGACATGAGGACAAAAAGGAGGACATACCTTCCTTTTGCCAGACTGGTAACCTCATTTCTGCATTACCCATATTTCTGGGAATATTGGCTGAGGGAAACCTTCAGGCAGCCCTTTTGATGTTCTGTATGGAACGTATGCACAAATATAAGGACAGCCGTACTGGATCAGATTGAAGTCTCGATTCAGCATTTGTTCCCACACAGTTGTAGAAAATAGGGGTGAGCAATCTGTAGAACTCCAGATGTGGCTAAACAACACCTCTCAGCACTTGGGACTTCTCTAGGAGAGTGCTGCTGGCAAAGATGGAGTACCACCAATTGCCTGCAAGCAGGAGATGATGGCCATAATCCTTTTCTGTTCATGTCCTTCAGCAACTGATATTACAAAGCCAATTAGAGATATGGTTAGTACGTGCTTGAGTAAAAAAGAATTAAAAATTGTATCAACACATACACCGTAACCAGTGTTTTCCATGAATTTGTCCTTTTAAAACAGTGATTCTCAACCTTCCCTATGCTGCGACCTTTTAATACAGTTCCTCATGTTGTGGTGATCCCCAACCATAAAATTGATGTCTCGGTTGCTAAGACCATTGAAAATATGTGTTTTCTGATGGTCTTAGGTGATCCTTGTGAAAGGGTCATTTGACCCCCAAAGGGGTCCCGACCCAGAAGTTGAGAACCACTGTTTTAAAGCCAGCCAAGTAGATGACCATCACTATATCATTTAATCGTCAGCTTATCTACTTGCGAAGCTACTATTTATTTTTTAGTGTATGAATCTTGACATGGATACAAAGATATAGATGGAGGAATGAAAGTTACATTCATTTGAACAAATATTTTTTTCTTATTTTTCATTGGTTTTCTTCCTTTATCGGGAAGACTTTTTTGCATGTTGTTCTAGAGCACAGGTGTCAAACTCGTGGGCCCATGGGCTGGATGCATCAATCACGCACTGGCCATGCCCACCCCCATTTTAGTGAAGGGGGGAGTCACTATATGTCACGTGACAACAATGTGACGCTGTGAGTTTGGCTAGAGTATATCCCAGCTCTCACCAGAATAATTTTTTTTGCATACACAGGAGGTTGCTGAGGGAAGGATGAGACTAGTATGGCCATTCCATCAGCAGAATGAAAATTAGGCTTTAAGCCAGAATATGTGAATAATAAATATACATTGATCAATATTTTTGAATTGTTTTCTTGAGCCCTGGCAATATTTATAGCATACCAAAAACATTGCAGTGGGAATATGTTTCTTTTTAAATTCTTGGTTTGTCCTTTCTTAAGGCGCTCAGACTTATGGGCCGAATCATGCGTGAGTGCTGGTTCACCAATGGGGCAGCTCGACTGACAGCACTTCGTATTAAGAAGACAATTTCCCAACACTGTGGACAAAATTCCAAAGCTTAAATTTACACGCCTTGTAAAAATGGAACAGGAAAATGTATTTACTGTATGTCTTTGGTTTTTGTATTGTTTTTGATTTTGCTCTACCTCACATGATACTCAGAATAGTACTGCAAAGCCCAAATCCCAGAATACTGCAATGTAGCTTCATTGGTTCTTCACATTTCATCAGAATTAATTTTTGGTTGCTGGGTGATGTGTGTCTTGTTTTGGCTCGTAAAGGAAAATGATTTATTTATTTTATGGGCATAATAATCCATGAACATGCTCCACAGTGTTGACATAATACTTCCTGCCATGGCAGCAGAAGCTCCTGAATTACATATGAGAAGTGAACATCAGCAAAAGTTTATCACCATGGCAGAGCCCTGTTCTTGTTTGTGTTGGTGGTATACATGAATTTCATAAACTAGACCAAAAGTGGGCAACTTGTGAGCTGATTTTATCACACCTTCTGTCTCGCTTCACTCTTATATAAAAACAGCTTCCTTTTTGGTAAACACTGTCTCTTCATCCCCCTGGTTTTTTAAAAAAGGAGAAAGGTTGAAAATAGATTTCTTGATCTATTTCTGGTGGAGCCCACTGCATTCCGGAAAGTTATCTCTGAAAGGGTGCAGCTGGTAAACACAAGGTTATTTACTCTCCGAAGTAAACTCTGAGGATACTAAATGTATTGAATCTTTGTAAAAATATATTGACCGCTGGCTTATTTAAAAAAATATTTGAAATGACCGGCTTTTCAATTCATTTCAAGAACTGAGAAGTGAGCCATAAGAACTCTTTAGGGGTTGAGCCTGGACATCTCTGGAAGATATGGTTGACTACAGGGGTGGGCTTCAAAATGTTTAGCAAGGGGTTCTTTGCCTGGTTGATGAGTGGGCGTGGCTATGGTGGACGTGGCCTAGTTGGCCTCCTGCACCATGGGGGCGGGGTTTGCCCTCCCTGGGCTCTAGAGGCTTTCTTTGAGCCTCTGGGAGGGCGAAAACGGCCTCCCCAGGCTCCGGAGGCCCCCTGGAGGCCAAAAATGTGCTCGTTTCCGGCCTTCCCAAACTTCTCGTAGGCCCGTTTTTCACCCTCCTCGAGCCTCCATGTGTGCCCTGCACTTATCTACATCCAAAACAGGCTGCATGGGGACTCCTGGGAGGGGAGGGGTGGGCAGGGCCAGCCAGGGGTGGGATTTGGGGGTTCTCCAAACTGCACAGAATTTTAGCTAGACTAGAGGTTCTCCTGAACCCCTTTGAACCCCCATCAGCCCATCCCTGGTTGATTGTAGGCTTTGCTCAGAAGATTTCCACAGGCTGTGTCTTCATGTTAATTACTTTCACTTGATACTTTTTTAACTTTTTATTTTCAGCTAGCAACAGTACCTGTCTTACTTTGTAGCAACCTGGAGGAGGGGGGGACACACAGAAAATATCTGGCAGTGTTTCCATTTTTTGTTCAGGAAGCCCCTAGAGAAAAATGAGCTCCCTCCCCACTGGTGGTATTAAAAATCCCCCTTAAAGAAACCATAGTATTTTATGACCCGGGGGGGGGGGAAATGCAAGCACACACCCTTGACATTGCCGATATAAAGAATCAAAAGGAGATACTGCCAGTCAGAGTTGATATGATTGGGCTAAGCCAGCCAGAGGTTTGACTTTTCTGCATTCCTAAGGAAGTAAGCAAGTGAGAAACTGGGACCAAACTATCAAGGCATTTTTCACAGAACTTTGTAGAATAGGCGGTGCAATATGTGTGTGCGCGCACACACACATGTATATATGTGTAATGTGTATTTGTGTGTATATTATATGCACACATGCACATTGATTTTTATTAATCAAATAAGAGTAATTAAATAGAACATGCTTACTGTGAAAGTTGTTCTTCTATTATTAGTCACATTATAGATGATCATTTATTTAAAGCTTTAACCACCACATTATAGTTAAATGTTGGAAATTCTATATGTTACATGTCTTTTGTCTTTAAATTTCAGTCTATGAACGAAATGTTCTAAATCTAAAGTAGTGTAAATGTGACGGGATAAATCTGGAATGTCTGTTTTGTGGTGCCAAAACTTAGAACAAAGTCACAAGGTCCTAATGTAAAATATGTGTAATGCTTACCTGACTTTTCACAAAGTGTGAGACTGTTTGGCTAAAAAGAAATAGCATTTTACACAACTCTGTTTTGATCCATAATTTTGGGGGGAAAAAATCACTAAAAACCCTGAAGAAATGGCAAATAAACACAAGTATCAGTATTAAACTTCTGTAAATTTGAAAAAAATGAATGTATATATATATATATTTTAATATGTTATTCAGTTGTGAAGATGTAGCTTTGATGTTTATTCTACAATCAAGAGTTGAATAGACATGCCTTTTTTGTAAGCTAATTGTGTTAAGATCTTCTCATGCAACCAATGTTTCCCATGTGACCAAAGCCAACCATGTAGAAAGATAACATGGGAACCATAATTCTCATATGTACCTATAGCTCACATGAATCCAATGTGTCACAGGATCGCCAAGTTTAAGGCAGCTCTTGGACGATTATGGTTTGCAAGTGAATGGCCTCAATTATTCCACTTCATAAACTATTTGAAGAGGAAACTAGTAAGACCAAATTGTTGCTCATATCTCTGGTTGTAACTGTCTCTGTGCATGACAGAGAGGGTGAACTGTTTCTAATCAGCCACCCACAATATATTCAATCTGAAATCCCAAAAGTGAATCTCCAAATTTCTAGGGAAAAGAGCTGTAGTGTATATTCTGTATGGAAGAAGTCCCAGATTCTAGGGTGGGGCTAGAAAGAGATTTATTTATCAGGGAACAAAATGCTACCCTGAGGTTGAAAACGGTATCACTTTATTTTATTATTTCTCTGCCTTATAACAGGAATCAAGCCATCCATCTCAGGGGTGTTCATATTAATTTTGGAGTTCTTAAAATGCAAATAAGAATGTTGACTTCTATCTTTCATTTTTTTTTCTAAAATCTTTAGGCATCCCTCAGCCAAGAGTTTAACAATCATGAAAATAGGATTTCTGTTGATGCTGACCCTTAAGATGTGAATGTAACCTGTGCCAATACAATAGTAAATGGAAATTTATAAGTTGCCTATTGTCATCATCACCAGTATGACAATCATGCTTTCATCTTAAAGTAGCTTTTAGCATAATCCTAGCCAACTTGGGCTGAATTCCATAGCTAAGCAAGAGCAGCCCTGGTTAGCACTTGAACTGGAGCCAATGGCAGGCTGTACAAAATCAGAATACATCCCTCCCGAGAGAAATCAATAACAAACTAATACTATAACAATCCCAAGAAAACACTATAGATGTAGGCACTAGTAGCCACTCAGTTCAAGGGCCTTTAATTAATTAAGCATTAATGCTATTTATGCTGATATTAAAACAATTGAATATATCTAAGAAATGTGTGTCACATATTCATGCATAGTGATTAATGATGTTCCTTGTGCTTTAATTTGAATAGTCATCTAAACACCCTGTGATTGATCATCTCTAAATGGTCCATTTATATACACAAGAATCATTTGATGCTACATTTCAAAAGTGATAAACAAGCAGAGAATAGCTTGAACTGATCTTGAGTCACCAGTGATGACTTTTTGAGGCGTAGAAGTAATAATCCTAGATTTTCTGTAGTGTCACCCTTCTATTTGTCATTTTGCCGTTATGCTTACATTTTAAAATTAGAATAACATTCTAACTGCTGAAATTGATATTGTTATGTGAAAATGTGAAAATAACAAGAGTGAGAAATGACTTGCATGTGACAATTGCTGCTCATTTTCTTTGTTCTTTAGGGACTGCTGAAAAAGCCTGAAATCGATAGTGTGCAATTCTCACATGTAGTTGCTTTACACTTAACAGAATGCTGCACAAAGAGGGAGTTTGTGTTTTAAAATATTTTGTTATAGATAAGCTTGTGCTTTTCTTACTTGTATGAAGTAATTCATAAGATTCAAGCACTTTCCACTTTCTACAGACACCACAATTGTATGGCTTAGGCGGAAAATAAGTATTAAATGAATAAAATAGGTAGTAACTCTGAAATGTGATGAAAGTGCAATACATTAAATCTGAAGAAAATATGTGTAACCTAGTTGTGCAAATTTATATAGGAATAAATAAGTTCAAATGATGGTTGATGGTGGAGCAGAGCTCCATTCTAGAAGGGGATGATGTAAATTTTCAATTGCAAATGCCTATAAAGAATATGTGTTAAGAATAGATTTCTCTTAAGCTGTTTTTAAATAAAATTATGGAACTGAATGAGGATTTTTGTACTATAACTTGCTTTAACCTAAGTGTATACTATCACAATAAATATTTAT
Source organism: Thamnophis sirtalis (assembly GCF_051295495.1). NCBI lineage: Eukaryota > Metazoa > Chordata > Lepidosauria > Squamata > Natricidae > Thamnophis > Thamnophis sirtalis. The sequence continues at coordinate 32,067,199 of NW_028261381.1, forward strand.
TTTTTAAACAAATAGCTTTTACTATTGCTGCTACTGCCTCTAGTTGTAAATAATATGTCTGTTGTATTTTTGTATACTACTTTTTGCCTCTCAAAGCATATTTTTAAAAGGGACAATGTCAATTTTACAATTTTAATTTTTCTTTGCTGTTTTTGTGAATTTCTTATAAACAATAAAAATTGAATGTCTGAGAAATGTTATCTGGTTTGCTACTGACACACTCAAGCACAACTAATCAAAATACAAGGAGCCATTCCAGCCAAGAATTCAGACTTTCCCTCCCACTAAAACAAAAGTCATATTTTATCACTTTTTAATTAATAAAAAGAAAATACAAAAATAATGATAATATATCCATTTATCTTTCCAAAGCTACAAGAGCAGCCTTTTTCTAGTAGTAAGGACACAAAGAATCCATTTAAGTTATCAGATTGTCAAATTCCACAGACTGGGTTTAAAATAATATTGTCCTCTGAATATCATAGCTTTTGTTGCACAATCATATTTATATAATCCACTACTTTCTCCCAAAAATTCCTAAGTATAACACATTGTAGAAACATTTTAAAGAAGCGTCTCCAACAAAATGCTGGTTTTGACAGTCCTTTTCTACACAAACATAATGAAGTCCAGTGAATTCTGAATATTTTTTGTTCTCTAAGTCGTAATTGGAAGTCCATTGACATGTTTATTATAGAAATTAAGACATTGTCTAGCCAATATAGGACCCTCTAATTCTTTATTCTACTCTCGTTTCTTAACATCTGCATATCTAATAGATTTACTGATAACAAATATCTAAAAACTAAAACTTTTTTTAATTTTAAAGGATTAACAAGTTGTTTTAACATCTCAGGTGTCTCAGAAGTTGAAAATGCTGTTGGTTCAGTGCTGTTAACAAATGTAACTGTAACTATTGCCACTGGGTTACCTCTGATAGATGATATTTAACTCTTAGTGCAGAGTATGTTGAAAATTGGATGTCATCGTCTAACAGTTGGCCCAAAGTCAATATCCCTGCTTTCACCCAGTTTTTCTATATCACCATTTTTTAGTCATATCAGATTGACTTTATGGGGAAACCTAAACTTAAAAACCGAGACAAAGGAGAACATTTATTTGTTTGTCTGTTCTTGGGGTTTTGTCTCGAAGTAAAACCCATAGGAGCACTCGGGGCTGTGACTCCTAGGTTTAGGAACAACATCAGAGCTCTCTGTTCAGAAGAGGATAATGCTAGGAGTGAAGAAAATACACACCAGAGAAGGTTTCCCCCCCACAAACACAGTATATGTGCAACCATAGAAAAAAATCTCCCACAAAATACCCTCAAACCAAGCCAAAGATATCTCAGGTATCATGTCCTATGTATCTAAGATATACTCAAAATTGCATGGTCCTTTCAGATGTTCATTTGTTGGGTTAAGCCTGATGCTTTATGATGCTTGCATACTTTATGATGCCTGCATACTTTATGGCTACTTTCTATGAATTATATGAATGAACTAGCAGGATACCCGTGCTTGTGAAACTATGTGATCGGGCAATGCAGGAGAAATTTGGTTCACTCCAGTTCAATCTGTTGGCTCAGTGGCAGTTGGTGATTGAAACACATAGGGAATATCGCTCCTACCGCCTTGAGCCCGGAAGCAGTTCTATAGGTGGAAGGCATAGACATTGTGGTGAAGTACTGATATTTAGTACTGTAAGAAGCCCCAGACTGCTCCTGAGTGAAGGAGTGGAACATCTGCCAGTTTGAAGTAAGGTAACGAATGTGAGGCAACTGACAGTTGGAACAGAGTTCTTTTCAGGTGGGGAGAGGGAGTAGAACTCCTTAGCATCAGAGTGTGTTAATTACTAATGAAATACTAATGATCTGATGGTGTTTTCAAAAAATCCTTTCTTAGCAAGCACCTAGAAGCCAAGAGGAACATACATGCCAAATTTCAAGTTTGTAGGCTTTACGGTTCTGGGGATTTTGTGATGAGTGAGTGGTATTTGGCTTTTATGTATATAGGTTACATGGTGGTGGGGAGGGAAAAAAAACTTCCTCATTCCCTGAATCCATTAATGGACTATTATATTTCTCTAAAGGAATATGGGTGCATAGACCAACTCTTAAAACAATATAATAGCTGTTAAAATTAAAATATAAATAAAAGCAAAACTGTAGAAAAAAGAGCATCCATCATCAAAAACCTTTGCCTTGGCTGACAAGCAGGTTGCTTGTCTTCATATAATGGAACATTTTAAAAAAGAATGACAAGCACTTCTTGAGAACCAATCGTTAATAAGAATGAAAATTGTGAAACCTTGAGAATACGAACAGGAAGCTGGGGGTAGGTGAGATTGCTTTAATGAAATAGCAGAAGTGCTACGTTTACCATGACATCCAAAGCACTGTTTTGAAAAGGATTTCTAAGTATGCACAGCCATTATTATCCTGAAAAACACAATAGCATATTATTCAAGTAAAGTATTAGTAATACTTTCAAGTAAAGTATTAGTAATCCCTCCCTATAAGCTATTAATTCCATTCTGTTTAATTACAAATAATTCAAAAACGTATGTAGGAAATGCACACTAAGTATCATAACACTTGGAATAAGTTGCATCTTTTACTTAGTAGAGTATGAAGGTTTCTCCTTCAATGTAAACTTTCTCCTTCAAAGTAAGCCTTTTAAAGGTAATACCCCTGCATTGGACTATAACCCAGAAAGCTGTGGTAGAATATATGTGTTATTGTTTAAAGTGTCTGCCACCAGACTCAAATATGGGTCATGTGGCTCAATAAATTATGGTTTGTTTACTGTTTGCTGATTGGATTTATGAGATACGCAAAACCATAAGCTCAGCTTTTAAACAAAAAAAATATTGAGTCCAGATAACACGTTATGGCAAATTTTTAAAAAAACCATATTTTGTGGTTTGTTGAATGAAGTGTATCTGGTTTTGCTAGACCAGACCAACATAGCTATTTTTCTGGAAAAAGTGTACATTGATTCTGATCTGAACTCCGTAGTATCAACACGGAAACTCTTCTGCTGAAGGGCCATCCAAAGGCTGCTGCGTTTCTACTTTCAGCCATAAAGGAGGCAGAAGAATTGGATGATGGTCTTCCACTTTGAGCAGAACCAACTCCCTCTGTTGACGTTTCATAGAGTGGAGACTTCACGGTATTCTTCTTTGAAAATGTTCATGCTACCTTGGACTTTGGCTAAATATTGGTTGATCAAATCACAATGTGCTAAAGAAGAAACTAGCCTTCCAAGCAGAGGTAGGTTTCTACTGGTTTGGTACTTTTTGGCCGAGTAGGTAGTAACTTGGTCTGCCACACCCCTGAACTGGTTCTCTCGGCGGTGCCATAGGCAACGCCATCTTGTTTTTTGCTTCTACGCATGCTCAGAAGCATTTTTTTTCAGATTGCGCATGCGCGCACACAGCATATCCCTGAGCGAAATAGCAGTTGCAGCAGCCGGAACCCACCCCCTGCTTCTCAGGCCACATATTGAGTTGGACCAATGCTCCCTTTAGTCTTAAATGGTCTCTTCTAAGTTCAGTGATTGCCTTTATAACTGGCCAGGCCAGGTATCACAACCAGAGTTGCCTCCTGCATGTACAGGCAGAGTTATAATCCCTTCCTCAAACGAAAATGTGATCGATTTTCACATCCTTGTTTGAATGACTGACAGCTAAGCTAATGGAAGACACTTATGGTCCATGAAGTTTCTGATTAATGGATCATAAGCTTTATTAAACAAGATGTGATATTCCTCCGTGGATAAGCGAATCTAGATGAGTTGGCTGAAGGAATAGCTTTTTTCCCAATGTTCTTTGGATTATCACGCTACCATTCCCCCCAATCACTAATCACTCACACTCCGGCTGATCCATTCCTGCTCTATTTCTTCATGGCCTCCTCCCTCCCCCTCCAACAGCTTATCCTGCATTGAACTTGCACTGCCTTGTCACTCTGGCGCTGAGTCAGGAGAGTTCCAGATGTACGTCAGTTTACTGTCGCTTGTCCGTAGACTTTCAAGCGAAAAAAGCCCAAGTATTGAGAAATGGTTGCAGGCTTTGAGTCACAAGTTTTGTTTTTAAAAGACCAAGTTGAAGTAACCCCAAGGCACCAGGCTGATGCAAGATGTTTCTTTGAATAGAAATTGATCCCATGGTAAGTTTTTAGATGAGAGAGAAGACTCCTCCCGATTGAGACATTTGGTTAAAAGTAATTTTCTAAAGCATTTGTTTGTTTCTCAGAAGGAGGAAGGCATTTCACAGCCTGTCCCGAAACCATAATGTAATATATTGATATTGCATATTATACTTAATGGGTGAAAAGTAGTAAATCTGGTGTTAACACAGTGAATATCTAAACACGCTAGCTATTTTGCTGTTTGGTAGTTTTAAATGGTTGGTGCGAGGAGCCTTATGAATTCTGGATTTTATTCATTATCCTCTGCTGGTATCCTGATTGAGACCAACACAATCTACCCTCTGTAGGTTAGTTTGTGAGAAAAAATTTTTTCTCCTCCCACAGCACTGCCAAACTTCCATTTCCTTGCTTTTATTTTTTAAAAGACATCTTTAAGTTGCGATGTACAGACTTTACTATTTTGTTTCTATGAAGCTGCAAGATCAATTAGTCCTAGCCTCAAAGTTTCCACAGAGATAACAGAGGAAAGTAGGATTGAAAGACCTGTTCCTTCTTGTTTTGACAAGGAAGGAAGGAAAGAGGGAACAGGAAGGAAGGAAGGGTCTGCATTTATGTCAAAAGACATGAGGTGGGAAGGGGAGTAAATACATCCAGATGTGCAAGTATCAGAAAGCACTGGAAAGCCACTGGGACTAGTGAGGAGGAAACAGTCCCTACAGGAAAAAGGCAGGCCATAGAGTGGTCCATAAAACAGCCAGCCAGGGGAGTTCACAGTTCCTCCAGTGTGTCTGTACTAAGCACCAGCTTGGCTGCTTGCCAACTCACTGAAATCTGGTTTGGAATTTCTGAAGTTGGCTTGCGGAACAGCTTGGGATGTGAACAAAGCAAGGCTTCTGGAATTATTGTTCCTCAAAGTTAGAATCCAGGAAGAAAATTTATTTATTTGTTTCTTTGTTTGACTTATTATGACTGCCCATCTCAAATAAATGATGTTGGGTGGCTAACAATGCTAAGAGTAAATAAAAACAAATCTATTTAGGAAAAAAAAATAAAGCAGATAGCAACGAAGACAAAGAAAATGCAAACAGCTATTAGGCCAACACACATCAGGGGATGAGATTTGAGCACAAAACTAGGTCTTTAAGGGGATATGAAAGGCCAGCAGGGTTGAGGCCAACATTATCCAAAGGGATAATGTTCCAGAGAGTGGGTGTCATAGCAGAAAAGGCTCTCCTCTTTGGCCCTGCCAGCCAACATTTTTTCTTAGCCAATGATATTTGGAGCATGCCTCTTCTACTGAATTTCTTAGGATGTGTAGACATACCTGGGAAAGATAATTCCATTAGTAATCCAGCCCCAAGCCGTGAAGGGCATTAAAGGTGATTACTAGCTCCTGGAAATATACTGGAACCCAATGAGCACTTATAGCACCACTGGAAGAGAATTGTTAGGCATCTTTTCTTTTGGTCTTTGGCCTGCCATACTTTCTATTCTTCTACTATGCATTTTCTACTGTAGGAAAATGGGAAGGGATTGTAAGGAGTTAGATGCTATGTAGCCATAACAAAATTCTTTCTAGAAAGCCAAGGTCATCCTTTGTCTTTGCACCTCTGCACCTGACTGGAACTGGATGTGTGGAACTGCCAGCATGACAATGGAAGATTGGACCATGTGATGTACTTGTGGGTGTGGGGGCAAGATCTTGAACTTTCAACTGGGTGGGGAAAACCGGGAAGCTTTCAGATTCGGGTTTCCCCAGATGTGCCAACATGGCTCTCTTAATAAATTGGAATTTTGAGGAATGCTTTGCCTTGGACTCTGATTTAATTTTAGATGCTATTTGGAACCCTGACAATAATATTTAGAACACAGAGGATAGAGTTTACAGTTCAAGGTTGAACTATGGGTTCCTTGGTTCTCTCCGAACTTGACTGTTTTCTTGCAGATATTTCATTACCCAACTAGGGTACTCATGATGTTATCTAGTTGGATAATGAAGCATCTTCAAGAAAACAATCAAACTTGGAGAATGCCAAGGACCGCAAAATTCTGCTAGCATGTGATCTATCTAGCAACATAATTTACCTTAATTAGTTTATACATCTCAGGTTAGCAGAGAAACACACACTACATTAGAAACAACTCCAGAAGTCCTACTCTGCAGGATTTCCCTGGTGCGCTTTTAAGTCAGAATTGGTCTAACTGTGATTTCTCATGGCTTTGTATTCCAGTTTTTGCCTTTACTGTTCTTCCCCCCGTTCCCCCCCCCCCAATTTCTCAGCCTTGATAGTTTATCTTCTTCTTCTTTGGAGTAAGTGTTCTCGTAATTGTTCCAAAAAATGTCCACAAAGGAGGGTGACCCATCTAAAGGTCTATATACTTTATACTCCAATATTATCCTTGCTCCAAGCAATACTTGTTATCTTTTTTAAATAGTCAGATGACTGCATTATCAGTATTTATAGATCTTTCTAAGGAGAGTTATGGGCTGATAATAAAGCTGGTGGAAGTTCTTTTCTTTTTTTCCAGTATCTGAAAAGAGAAAATAAGAATCATTATCATCTTTTAATGACCCTATAATCCTTTGCAGGGTGGAATCTGGAGCTAGCAGAGTGTTTAATGGCTGGATGCCCTTCCTGTCGCCAATGTGGAGTTTTGTTCAGTAGATATATTCAAAAGAAAAAATAAGAATGCCTTATAATATTTAAGAGACAGAAATGGGCACTGGTTGTTTTCTGCAATAGACAACAAAACAATGCAAGAAGAAGAGGAAGCACATTTAAACCAGTGGGTGTCAATACGTTAGTCACTCGAGCAAGAGAAGTGACGATATCCTCCCTGGAGCAACTATCTAGTTTATATTTTGCAAAAAAAAAAAAAAAAAGCCAGGAGGAAGGTGATTTAATTTTAACTCAGAAAACCAGCTGTGGTTTTTCTTCTCACACTTTGAATTTCAACACCCCACCCCAAAGCAAAAGGCAATCAGAATTTAAGAACTGGGTGGGAATCTTTGGTTTGGCTTGGCTCACAGACCACCTGACTAGCCTATTCAAAATATTGGGGTTTGCCTTGAGCTGGATTTTCTTTTGTCTCAAAAGATGCCTTTATGGTGAAACTGGATTGGATCGAGTTGACCCATATTTATCAGTGGACTGGCTTGCCTCCAAGAAGCTGTGGGTGCTCCAATACTGGAGGTTTTTAAGAAGGGATTGGACATCCATTTATCTGAAACGGTATAGGACCGTGCTGGAGAACCAATGGCACATGGAGCTTTATTTGTCAGCACTGCAGCCCTCTGCTCCAGCACACATGCTGATTTTTAGCCTTCTGGAGGGCTGGGAGAGGCCGTTTTTGCCCTCCCCAAGCTTCAGGAAAGCCTCCTGAGCCTGGGAAGGGAGGAAAACAGGCCCAACCAGAAGTTCGTTCCTGAAATTACGTTTGGGCCACTGGGCCATTTTTCGCCCTCCTCAGGCTCTGGAGGTCTTCCTGAAGCCTGGGGAGAGTGAAAAACGGCCCAACAGGCAAACCGGAAGTTTGGGAATGAACTTCCGGTTGACTTGTTGGGCCTGTTTTTCACCTTCCCCAGGCTCCGGAGGCTTTCCTGAAACCTGGGGAGGATGAAAAACTGGAGAGGGCAAACGCTCGGCCCACATGGGGTGGTGGTGGTTATGTGCGCAGATACGCAGGGGAGGGTCATGCACACATGCGCATCTGGGTGGGCATGCACGCGCTATAGCATGCACGGACAATTTTGGCACACCTTTGGAAAAAGGTTAGCCATCACTGGTATAGGCTCTTCTGCTTGAGCAAAGGGGTTGGACTAGAAGACCTCCAAGGTCCCTTCCAACTTCGGTATTCCGTCTGTTATCTCTGCCTTTTTTCTGTGAAGCTTCTCCATATTGTCTGCACTGCCCAGAATCTGCTGGCTGCCAAAGGATAGTTTGCTGTCTGCCTGTTCTCTCCGTCCCTTGATTTTTGCTTTGTTAGGGCTGGCAGCAGGGCTGATTATAACAAGGATTGATCTGCCAGGATGCAAGACAGGCCTTTAGCCGGAGCTATAAATAAAACCACAGGATGAAAGGAAAGTAAATGGAATCGCACAAGGTGAGGAAAGGGAAGAAAAAGGAACAAATGAGAGAAATGGATGGAGAGCAGGCAGATGATGAGGGTGATAAGGGAAATAGATACACCAGGAACACGGGGTTTGCCTGCTCTGTTAGGTCAAAGCTGGGGTGGACACTGCTGCTGGATAACAACAATGAAGAAAGCAAAGGCAATACCAGTAGCAATAGCCACCTTGGGTGCAATCCCAAAACAACAGGAGCATCCCTTGAACATCATCAGCACGGACAAAACCACCACCATCGGCATTCATCAAATTTACCAATTCATCGAACTGAGCAGTCAACTGCAAAAGCTTTTACTAAGAACAGCTTATATCCGGTGATATCTGCAACACCCTAAAAACATCCACATCTGCCTATCCCAGGTCCTTGTGAAGGACTCAGTGGGCAGACAAAAATGCCAAATACAGTCTGAACATCTGGATCACTGTGTGGCAAAGCATAACAACATAAATGAATCCAACAATTAAAACATCAGGAGACCAAAGGCAACTAGCAAATACAAAGCTGAACACCATAACATTGTACAAAACATTACAGCCTCAATGGCTGTCTCTGCTATTCAGCCTGCCCCACCTAACCAAGAGAGCTGAGGACCAAACAGCTATATGTCACCTTCAGCTGCTTTTTAGTTTTCCTTCCTTCTTTGATCCCCAAAAGTAGGAAAACCACTTCCTATCAACCTCTGTTTTGCTTGCTGCGCTTGCTTGCTATCGGCTGCCATAGGAACGGGAGGGGGGACGGGACAGTGCATAGAATTAGGGAAGGGAATTATATTGTACTAGAGGAGTCTTGTTCTCACCATCTTCTGCGCATGCTGGTGACTGATGTTTGCACTTGGTCAAGGCCAACAGTTCCGCATACCAACTTGATGAGGCTGTTTGAAGATGCACCCCACATGGCAACTTAGGGAGTTACAGATTGGACACTGGGTTGGGGAATTGGGGGGAGGGTGCTGGGTAAATGTTTGATATGTATATGTTCCCGCCTTTCTGGCTCAGATCTTGCTTTCCTTTAGCTGTTTTCACTTCATATCTAGTAAAAGTACTTTATCTCTATTAAAATGGAATTGAGATTTTCCTTTCTTGGATATTGAAGGAGGCATGCTTGACACTTTCTGCTACTTAGGTAACACAGGGGCAGGCCATGTGGGGAGGCTTAGATGGAGAACCTATGGCATGCATGTCAAAGGTGGCATGCAGCACCCTCTCTGTGGGCACGCGAGCCGTCACCCAGATTGAGCTCTGCCACACATGCGCATGTGCCTCTCACTGGCCAGGTGCTCTTCGAGTGTCTGTTGTGCATGCGGGAGGAAGCATGCAAGGGGCCAAGGCGCATGTGTGTGGGGTGCACATGCATGCATGGGGTAGGGCATATGCAGGGGCAGACAGACATACGTGGGGGGCAGGGCACATACAGGGGGCCCCACATACATTGCATTTGGGGGGGTTCGGGCACACACACGCATTCACACACACACATGCGCGCTTTGAGCACTCAGTCTGGAAAAGGTTAGCCATCACTGGCCTAGACTTTCAAGGCATGCTACAATCCCCAAAAGCCCAAACTGACTTCAAAGGTTGGATTGGATTGGATTGGATTTATTACATTTATATGCCGCCCTTTTCCCCGAAGGGGACTCAGGGCGGCTCACAATTCAGTCAGGGAAAGGGGTACAGACAGGGGATAAAAAGACGAACATAACAGTACACAATTTAAAACACACAACAACCATACCATTCGAGGAGGGGGGGCAGAAGCTCTTTAGCCCCAGGCCTGTCGGAATAGCCAGGTTTTAAGGGCTTTGCGGAAGGCCTGGAGGGTGGTGAGGGTTCGAATCTCCACGGGGAGTTCGTTCCAGAGGGTCGGAGCAGCCACAGAGAAGGCTCTCCTCCGGGTAGTCACCAGTCGGCATAGGCCAGCAGATGGAATTCGGAGGAGGCCTAATCTGTGGGATCTATTGGAGGTAAAAAAGGTAATTTTAGAATCCCTGTGTTTCTGGTGGAAACTGAACAGGGATCCAGGAAGCAGTTTAGAAGGCTGAGAAGAGGATTGGGATGAAAAGCCAAGTTCTGCCAGAATCAATGTACCCTTGAATCGTCCAGGATGTCAAATAGCCTAATATGAATTTTAAAAATCCATGTTTTATAGACATTGAAAATTCCCTGCATTGTCCCAGAGCCCTGCAACTTTCTTTTGCAACTTTTTTTTTTGCAACTTTCTGACAAGCAAAGTCAGTGGGGAAGCCAGATTCATTTAACAACCGTGTTACTAACTGAACAACAGCGGTGGTTCACTTAACAAACGTGGCAAGAAAAATCGTAAAATGGGGCAAAACCCACTTTAAAAAATTCTCACTTAGCAGCATAAATGTTGGGCTCAATTGTGCTCAGAAGCTGAGGACATCAGCTCTATCCTCCAACCTCCATTTTTTTTTGAAAAGGTGGAACTTTGAGAAGCTCTATCTGTGGATAGTTGAAACTTAGTAGGATATCCTAAGCATCTATCAAATATCACGTAGGAGATATTTGATAAAATATCTAAAAGAAATTTGCCTAAAGATGGCTTGTGCAGTTAAGACAGAGGAGCATTTTGAAAGCTGACTAACCACAGTCAGCCCAGGCATACATATTACAGGAAACCAAAGAGCAAACGAAGCAGGTTTTTCAAGCACAAAGGTAGATACAGGAAATCAAAGCATTTGGGGGAACAGGAAATTTTAGAAAATACCACTGCTGATTAAAAAAAAATATTCTGAAGAAATTAAGCTAAAAGAGTGAAGCCCAATTTTTCAATATTTTGTGGGCTTTTCCCTGTGATGGCTGTTGAATCAACGCTGTGCTTTTTTTGTTTTGTTTTACCTGTATTCTCACAACCATGCAAAGGTGGGTTTTGTGCTACAAGGATCTTTCTTTCTTTCTTTCCCTGTCTGCGGTTCCGATTGCAGTAGTCCTTTGCTTCGGATTAAAGCACCGTTTCTCATTCCTTGCAAAACTGGGGAAACGGCAGGGCCGCCAACCTCCCCCCTTTCCTTGCAGCACCATCGGTTGCAAAATGTTCCCCTGATTTGGTTTATAAGTTCGCAGCAACACGATCCAACAAATAGGAAAGTTTTAATAAGATCTTATGACTTTATTTGGTCTCTGCTGCCCCCCACCCCCAACCCCGTTAGCCCTTGGGTTTTGTCCCCTCCCAAGGAGAGAGTGGGAAGGAGAGGAAGGAAGGAGGGAGGGGGGAAGGAAAAGAAGAAGGGAGAGGGGAAGAAGATGGAAGGAGAAAAGATGGAAGGAAGGAGAAAGAATGAAAGGAAGAAGGAGAAAGGAGAAGGAGGAAGATGGAAGAAGAAAGGAAGGAAGAAAAAGAGGAAAGGAGGGAGAAAAGAATGAAGGTGGTAGGAAGAGAAGGGGAAAGAGCAGAAAGACAAAGAGGATGAAGTTGATAGGCAAGAGGAAGGAGGAAGGAAGGAAGAAAGAAAAAGGGAGGAAGGGAGGAAAGAAGAAATGATGGAACTAGAAAGGAAAGAAGGGAGGGATGGAAGAAAGAAAGGGGAAGACAGGGAAAGAGCAGAAAGACAGAGAAGGTGAAGGTAGATAGGCAGAAGGAAGGAAGAAATAGGAAGGAGGGAAGGTGAAAGGATGGAAGGAGGAAGGAATAGACGCAAAGGGGAAGAGAGAGATGGAAAGAGCAGAAAGACAGAGAAGGTAGATAGGCAAAAGGAAGGAAGCTGAAAGAATGGAAGGAGGAAGGAAGAGAAAAGGAGGAAGGGAGTGAGTGAGGAAAGAAGAAAGGATGGAAGGAGAAAGGAAAGAAGAGAGGGAAAGAGCAAAAGACAGATAAGATAAAGGTAGATAAGTAAGAGGAATGAAGGAAGGAAAAAGAAAGGATGGAAGAAGGAAAAAGAAGGGAGGGAGGGAGGAAAGAAGAAAATAATGGAAGAAGAAAGGAAGAGAAGGGGAAGAACAGAAAAATAAAAAGAAAGGGAGGAAGGAGGGAAGGTGAAAGGATGGAAGGAGGAAGGGAAGAGGAAGAGAGATCAAAAGAGCAGAAAGACAGAAGCTAGATAGGCAAGAGGAAGGAAGGAAAGAGAAAGAATGGAAAGGGAAGAGGGCTAGAAGGAAGAAAGAGGGAGGGAAGGAAGGAAGGAAGGTGAAAGGAGGAAGGAAGGAAGGGGTACTTCCACTTGTAGGCCTGGGACTGAATGCAGGAGGAGTCTCTCCATAGGATCAGCTGCTCCTCTGATCATGGTCTATGAAAATGTTACTGCCTGCCTGATGCAAATTTAGACAGACGGTGCTTTGGTCTGCCCCTCAAATCCTTCCCTTTACTCCTTCCCCTGTAGAATTTAGCCCCTTGAGTTTTGCCTTTGAGGGGCATCTAAATTAAGGTGACCAGACGTCCTGCTTTTGGTGGGCCAGTTCCGCTTTTGAACAATTTGTCCCACGTACCGCGGCGTTTTTAAAAAGTCCCGATTTTTTAAAAATTTTTTAATTAAGAACCCCTCCCCGGTCAATGGTGTCCCTCTTTACCAATGTTAAAATCTGGTCACCTTACTGTTGATGCATCATTTCATGTGGGAAATGCCAATGTGTTCTTCAAAGTTTCTCTCACGAGGCATCCCATATCCCTGATGCTCGAGCAGAAATACTTGACCATAAGAGAATGTGACTGTGGCTGATGACCTCTGAAGTCACTGACATCTACAGATTTGTATTCCTAGAAATCTCCAGGAATCTCCAGAGATGCCATTTCTACCCATTCCGACTTGCTGATCTTCTCTGCAGCCTTTTGAAAGTCAGAAAGTTGAAATAGAGGAAATACGAGGTACACATTACTTATTTATCAATTTTATATACGCAGCTGCCTATCTCATGAAGGCGACTCTGGCTAAAATCACAACAAACTGATTAGAAACGCATGTAAAAATAACAACATAGAACACATCAAAATCACTTAAAAAATTAAATATTATTTTTTAAAAAACGGAGATATAAACCCAAAGTGAAGAGAGAATAAGAATAACTGGCTCAGCAATGGAGTCATTTGTAATGTGATGTTGTAATGTTTATTACACTTGTATGCCGCCCTATTCCCGAGGGACTCAGGGCGGCTAACAAACAAGGTGGGGAGGGGGGAAATACAAAATTTAAGTAAGTCTCTAATTTTCTGGGAGCCCAAAACCCAATAACATAAACTAGGCTTTTGAGGGCCTTCAAGATTGTCAAAAGGGGTGGAGCTAATCCAGGGGTGGGCTTCAAAAATTTCAGCAGTGGGTTCTCTGCCCAGTTGCTGGGTGGACATGGCCATGGTAGGTGTGGCCTAGTCGGCCTCCCGGGGGGGGGGGGTTTCCTCGAGCCTCTGGGGAGGGGGCAAAAACTAGGCCTTCCAGAACTTCCAGGAGGCCATTTCCCCCCTCCCCAAGCCTCCGCACGGGCTCTGCACTTACCTCGCATCTAAAATGGGCTGCGTGGAGACTCCTGGGAGAGGTGGGGATGGAAGGCAGGATGGAGTGGGAGGGGGTGTGTGGGGGCAGCCAGTAGTCGGATTTGGAGGTTCTCCTAACTGGCCATAACAGGCCATTCTCCCAAACCCGGGCAAACCTGTAGCAGCCCACCCCTGAGCATCACAGTGGAGAAGGCATGTCTCTTGAGACCCACTTAAAAACAGTTGTACTATTGAAGATTAATATCCAACTGCTTCCTCTGGCTCTGCTGTGCATCATAAAAATATCATGAATTACAGTGGTAGTTTCGGAACAAGTACATCTTATTCTGTGTCATGCTTGTTGCTGATATTCTATGATAAGCATGATATCAGCATCAAAGTTATAATACAATATACTACTGATGTTTTTGATATATTTTGTGATATTTATACTCTTTCATTTGGACACCAGTTTCCTGAAAAGAATCATATGTAAAACATTTTCATTCCATCAAAATATACACACAACTCTCTGAGGTTTCCATAATAGCTGGGCTATTATGGGCTATGGGTATTCTTGGATTGCATTTTTGTAAATTCTTCAAGAGAAAAAAAGCCACATACCTATGGAGTTTCAATCCTTGGCATTCAGAAAGTTCTGAGGTCCATTTGTATCTGAGGACACGACGCTGCCTTCTAATTGGCCAGGTCATTTTATCTGATTAGGCTCAGCCTTGCACACTGTAAATCTTTGGTCTGTCCTGAGTTCAAAACGAAGATTCTCAATTACAAAAGCCCTTTCCAAATTAAAGTCAAAACAAAATATTTTTCTCTAAGACGACAAATTGGGTTGCTAAGGGATTTTTTGTTCCTTATCTGGAAATTGTTGGGTGGAGGACAGAGGAAGTAACTCTATTTATAGTGGAACCCACATACGTATTCATTGTGTCCACTATGTTCCTGCAACCATGGAAATGGCTACTATGCAGTGCCCCTTTGTACCAAAGGATGTTTGGTAGGTGGTTTGAAGTGTGAATTCTAGTAATGGGTGAACTCCTGAAAGCCCCATTCCAAACAGTTTAGTAGTTGAGTAGTTTTCACAATGAAGATCCCAAGGGGAAAAAAATACACTTATACTACTTCTTTCCCCGGGAGTATCATACATTTTTATATTACTTAGTGAGAATTGTTATTACTAGCCCAATCCATAATGGAAGGACCCTTTGGAATTTACTCTAACTTGTTAAAATAACCACATGTGAGAACATAAAGGTTTGAATGGGGGCAGCAACCACAACAAGTATTTGGAAGTAGCAAAAGGATATCCTTACCAAATAAAAGGTTGTTTGATTATGATTCATAGCACTCATCAAGACTTTTAACGAAAGCAGTGGTTTAATACCATGTTTTCCTGAAAATAAAACAAGGTCTTATTTTCTTTTGACCCCCCAAATAAGCACTTGGCCTTATTTTCGGGGAGGTCTTATTATTTTTGAGGTGCAGGAGGCGGCGAGCGTGGTCACCTCATGGCTGCTGCTGTGTTGCAATATTTTTTGGGGAGGGCTTATTTTTTGGGAGGGCTTATTTTAGCGCATGCACTCAAAAGCCCGATTGGGCTTATTATCCAGGGAGGTCTTATTTTCAGGGAAACAGGGTGTGTTTTAAAATGTCTCTCTCATTACAAAAGAGAAAGATAAATATTTCATGTACTGCAATCACACATATTCCAGAAAAGACTATTTAAGAATCTTTAGGCATATATTTAGCCTATTAAAACCTTGCACACACAAAAGAGTGGTTTCCCTATTTGTACTTATCCAACATTGCTAATATGACACTATACTTGTGTCTGTCGTTTGTTATCAGGTGCCTCATTTAAGAAGACCAAGTTCCTGACTGAACATTATCTGAAGGCTACTGTGAGGACTATTCAAGGCAGAATTGTGTGACCATGGTTTGATTGTTCGGAATCATTTCCAACAAAGTGTATTTTAATATATCTTGTTGATTGATATCTGTTGCTTTTAATTTTGCACAGCCCTGAGTCATATGTTGAAAAGATGCCCATACACTTTGAAAAACAGGGTGGGGGAAATGAAGAAAATGACATCAAACCTGTATCTTGAATTGCACCTGGGATCAACTAGCAGCCAACACAGCTCCTATAGTAGTGATGTTAAGTGATAAAGGGATGACAAGGGAACAAATTATCATCATTATGTTACTGACCTGTGTACTATCGTTTTTTTTTCTTACACCCAAAGAAAAGAATATAATAGAAGAAGCATTGTTGTAAAGATTTCAACATACTTTAATAGTGTTAGAATGTGAACCACAGCTGAACTGAAATGTTTTTTCCATTCATTCTTGAGTCCAGACAAAATAGCATCAGCCTTGTGTTCTCCATTGCTAATTGCCATCCCACTTCTGTTAAGCCGACCAACTTCCTTCCAAGATAATGGATGACAAAAGTATTTTCTGCATGACTTGCTAACTGCCATAATCATATTGAAAGGATGTGTGTGGACCTCAAGACCCTCAGCTCACACTTTTTTGAATAGAGGCCATATTTAATATGCTTTCCTGCAATGATGAATTGAGGAATGTGCAGCAAATCCTGGGAACATAGTGTTGTGGCCAGCCAGGGGCCAGCAGAGCTGGCAGCAGATTTGGACAGTGAGAAGGTTGGGAAGGAACATGGGCCAGTCCTGGAGTCTGGGGAAGGCTCTGATGAGGGCTCTGTGTCAGAGGCAGAGAGGGGGCCAAAGCCATATGCCAGTGATCAGCTGCCTTCAGAGTCAGACATCATTGAGGCAGACGAACAGCTGGAGCCTGTTCCCAGTGTGCACATGCGCATAGTTGCCAGACGAAGGGAACAGCTAAGGACCAAGGGTCGACTTGGGAGCAAAGCCACAGGTGGATGGTGAATGGCCCCTCCCATAGGGAATAAAAGAAGAGCAAAAGAGGAGGGGTATTTGCAGGAGAGAATTAGTTCATTCCTGCATTCTTGCCAAGTATTGTGGCATTTGAAAGATATCAGCCTGGCCACTCTCCAAGCCTGATAAAGGTCGGTAATTGTGAACTGTCTTGAAAGATTGGGAGAGGGAAGACTTTGCTGGAGAGGAATTCACTGTAAAAGGGGTTTATCGGGACGAGGAGTTGGCTTCGTGCTGCTGGGGAAGCTAGGTCAGAACACATAGTAGAGAAAGAGGGACATGGCAAAAGAGACACAGGAGGGGAGAAAACTCCAGAAGGAGAGTTTTCTTATACCAGGTGTGACCAAATTCTGCAGAAATGACTTTGGCAGGCTTTCAAGATTTTGCATGATGCCTCCTAGAAATAAAGACCTTTCCAGAAACCCAAGGGGGTTCTTATTTCTTGAGTCAATCTGCCTGGAAGGGGTTGATACCCGATGTGCTTCAAAAATGGGGCTTTCTGACTTGCACAAGAGCCCGGTGTGTGGTTTTGCTACCATTCATTCTCTTCATGTGTTTCTGACACTTCCTGTACTTTGTGATGCAGATCTTGGGCATGTTGTGGATTTTTCTTTTCTTTATATCTAATAAGCAGTTCTCTGAAGCCCTAGTTACCCATTCGGACCCTTCAACAGGTGTTCCAAGGTGGAAGGCAAACAATGAGTGGTCAGAGAGGACCAGTCACTCCTCCTCCCATTTCCAAGGCTGGACTGATGAAATAGGAGACTATTTTTGTTTCACTGACTATACTGCATTTATTTATTTATTTATTTATTTATTTATTTATTTATTTATTTATTTATTTACTTACTTACTTACTTACTTACTTACTTACTTACTTACTTACTTACTTACTTAACATATATCCTGCTTTTATTATTTTTACAAATAGCTCAAGGCGGTGAACATGGCTAACACACCTCTTTCTATTTTCCCCAATAACAACCACCCTGTGAGTTGGACTGAGAAAGTGTGATTGGCTCCAAGCTCACCCCTCTGTCTTTCATGGCTAAAGTGGGACTAGAATTCACAGTCTCCCATATTCTAGCCTGGTGCCTTAACCACTATACCAATCTGGCTCTCACATGAGTGAAATTGACATGGATTTGGCTAATTTTCCCTAGTATCCCAACTATGAAATGGTGGTGTTTCCTTTCCCTGCACAACAGCCTATTAGGTGATATACCACCCAGATAAGTGTTGGGTATGAGGGAAGAATCAATGAGGGGGGGGGGAGCTCATACTAAAGATCTCTCAATGGAGACCTCATGTCAACAAAATCCATCCTTGGAATGGAAAGTTATTGGCACTTGTATGCCTAGCATAGGTGGGAGGGATTTAGAAACATGATTTCACCAATTAGGAGACTTCGTTACCAAAAACCCTATAGTCCCAAAGGTCCTTTTTCAGGAGGCCACTGGATTTTCTTATTTTTTCTTGGAAGATGTTTTGTTTCTCATCCAAGAAGCTTCTTCAGCTCTGACGGGATGGTGGAAAATGAAAGGATTTATATTCCTTGCAGACAGCTGGTCATTTCCATCTTTTTAGAGAGTCTAATTTAGAGAGAGAAAATTGTATCATGGTAGACAAAAAAAGTTACTGGGGACATGTTTGGCTAGGTGCAACCTGGAAAAGTCTGTATAGAGCATTGAAAATAAAACAGGATTTCCAACTTTTCATCCCTACTTTGCCACAATCAGACAAGGAGAGTCCTGTCTATTTCAGAAATGAATGATAGTCCCCTATTGATATATTCAAAGACTCTTGCTTTACTTTTAAGTAACAGTTTTAATCTCTCTCCCCCCCTC
This sequence comes from Thamnophis sirtalis, assembly GCF_051295495.1. Taxonomy (NCBI): domain Eukaryota; kingdom Metazoa; phylum Chordata; class Lepidosauria; order Squamata; family Natricidae; genus Thamnophis; species Thamnophis sirtalis. The sequence continues at coordinate 32,085,680 of NW_028261381.1, forward strand.
TCTCCCCCTCTCTCTCCCCCTCTCCCTCTCCCCCTCTTTCCCCCTTCCTCTCTCCTCTTCCCCCCTCTCTCTCCCTCCCTCTCGCCTTCTCTCCCCTGTCCCTCTCTCCTTCCCTTCCCCTATTCTCCTCCCGCCTTCCCCCACTCCCTCTCTCCCCTTCTTTCCCCCTCTCCCTCTTTCCTCCCTCTCTTCCCCTCCCTCCCTCTCTCCCTCCCCCTCTCTTCCCCACCTCTCCCTCTCTCCCCCTCCCCCTCCTTCTCTCTCTCCCTCTCAATTTCTGCCATGCTGTTGAAAATGGTGAGTTCCTTAATAAAAATTTAAAGACATTTATAAAAGGCACAAAATCGTCAGATCTGGAGAGATTGACAGATGGTGTTTTGGACACAGATTATCAAGGGGCAGAAAAATAGCATGTTAAGAGTCCCTTCTATTTGCCACTAGCTGAAAGAGGCGGGGGAAACACTGAGTGATCTGAGAAACAGATTTATGTAACCTGCACCCTAAACCACAAGTCACATGGGTTTCCCATATGCTTTTTTTTGGTATACTTTGGGCTAGAGTAGTTATGCTATTAGCTGGCTTCCTCACTCATGCAATACTCTTCAGTGCTGAATGAGCTCAGCTTGAATGCAAGATGTCCTTGAAGAGGCTGATTCAACAGAGAGGCAATGCCAACTGTGGGGGCTACTGTCTCAGCTCAAATTACAGCCCATCTTTGAAGGCAACTGATAGTCCACCTTTGGACAACCAGAGAAGCCAAATGTTCTCAGACCCGATTGGGAGATTGTCCAAGGACTGCAAACAGGTACTGCTCACTTTGGAACTTTGCAGGATTTGGTTTGTGCTGCCTATAAAAGACATATTGTATTTCTTTCCTTCTTGGCTAACCAGAAATAGATTTGCCAGAAGATTTACTGGGAACTCAAAAGATTCAAGCCTAAACTAGTTTAAGAAAAAGTTTTGTACCAGGAACATTGCTTGAATTACAGAAATTTAGTAGGGATTTAGCTGGTGATTATTTTTTTGTCTTCTCCTTTCTTTCATATTGCTCTCTGGTTTATATATAGAAAAATGGTTTACTATCCTATATACATATGTATTTATGAACATTCCTTTCTTCCTCCCTCCCTCTTCTGGGATATTGTTTATTTTACATGGCTAAATAATTCATAGCAATTTCAGCATTACCAAAGTTGCTGGAGCGCATGGCGCCCTTTGCTCTTCTCTGTCAGACAGAAAAAATGTTTGGGGCAATCTCTAGGTAGTGGAGTGGTGTTGATAAAGGGATTGTAATCCCAACTGATTTGAGTGTAAGCTGAAGGCAGAGGCCAGATGTAGCTTGTTCCCACAACAGCAGCCTCCTTGGTCAGCTTGATTAAAGTCAGTTCTGGGAATTGCAGCTGTGATGCAATGAAAGGGTGCCAGCAGGTCCATCTTAATAGCATTATGGCCCCCCGGGCAAAGCAGTGTACGGGGGCCCCTATGATAACTACCCACAGGAATAAAAATGTAAACAGTTGATAAAATTAAACATATATTTACATGTCATTGTTAATTTTAAAAATTCAGTAAAATGTAATAAATATGCTGCTGTATTTATCTGATATAAGGTGCATTGAAGGGTTAACATACACAGATTAGTATGGGCCCCTATGCTCGTGGGGCCCCCAGGCAAGTGCCCATCAGGCCCATGCATTAAGACAGCCCTGGGTGCCAAGATAGAGAAGGTGCTTTAAAACAGCCAGTCAACTTAAGGTCAGGCCATAGTCCAAGCCACCTTTGACACAAAATCCTGTTGCTTTTTCTTAATTCTCTACTTGAGCCAAATGGGGAGTTTGCAGCATTGAAGAATACGTTGAGGAGGTCGGATGATGGTAGTTAAAATAGCTCTTACTGTCTATTTTAAAGAGATGAGTTTTGGTCTCACAGATGTAATCATTAATTTCAGACCATACAGTGGTGATGTTTAATTTTTAGATTACTTGAATAAATGTTTGCCTGATTATATAGCTTGACATTCAACTTTTCAGTTTCTAAAAAGGTTTGTATGGGAGGAAAAAAGAAAGTGACAATGAAAAATAACAAGCTAACATCCTCCCTTTTTCCAGAACATGCATTATTTTATTTCTATATTGGAACTAGCATCAAACATGCATTCTCTTATTTCCATATTACAATTGCCATACATCTCCTCTATGTTTGATTTAATGCTTTAATTTGGGAAAACCTACTTTTATCACATGTGTGTACCTGATAGGCAGAGGACAGGGATATTGTCTGAAGGAGATAGCCCTGAATGACAGGTGTATGATGACTATCAGTTTACTTTGACTTATGAATGATAGCTTTGGGTTGGTTAGAGGAGAAGCAAGGATTGATTACTGAGTTCATATATAGAAAATCTCAGAAATCTCAATTTAAAACAAAACAAAAAAAAAATCAGAAGAAAGCAATAGAAAACCACATCTGTATCATTGTCAGGAAAACTACAGCAACGTGTAAATCAGCCATCGAGAATGTGTTTCAATATTATGTTCAAAAGTCAGTCGATATTATTGTTTGACTACATTTACAACTCAAGGCAACCATATTAAGTGCTTTTAACTATTTTATATTTTCCCTAGTTTATATGCCATCCAGAGACCACTGGAGGTGGCTGGCTAATACATACATACATGCATACATACAAACAAATAAATGGACCCAACTCATACAGTGTTCTGCCTCATTGGGCCTTCTACTTTTCCAGTGAAAAAGGGCTACAGCATTTTCTTGATTTATGAACATCATGCGCATGACTAAAGATGCTTGAGCCAAGTCCTCCTATAGTTTTTTAAGTAGTAAATATGAGCCAAAAATTCTGAACAACTAGAATGGACCCTAGTAATAGAATCAAAATCTGCAAAAAATAGTGTCCTGCTATGGTGGTTTTTGTATCTTGGAGCGAAGGGAAGGACGCGACAAGAGTTAAGAGGAAAGTGACTTTATTCAGCTCATAGTAAACTGCGATTCGACGTGGCGTGTTTCGCGCCCTACATTTATACCCCCGAGTTTGAACGAGGAGCCAATGGGGCGTCGAGTAGCTCGGCCAATCAGGGCGAGGATTGAACCGGCTCCGCCCGGGAACCAATCAGGAAGGAGTCCTTTGTTCGCGCGCTAGTTTTCCCGCGCTAGTATTCAACACCCCTCCCCCCCCAGTCAAAGAGTTCTTTTGGGAAGGGCAAACATAGTCTTGTAGGTAGGCGGGGCGGTGGCGTTCTCGCCCTGACCTTCGTGGCTCCCCGGCGGTCGTTGACAGGGGGGAAACCGCTGGCGGAGGCATGTCCGTGGTGGGGCGGTGAACCTGTGGTTCGGGCCCGCGGGAGAGAGCTGGCCCCGGGTCCCCTGTCCAATGTCCAACTGTCTGGGGTGGCGTTTCCGTGGCCACCGGAGTGTCCGGTTGCGGTCCCGTGCAGTCTGGTTGGGGTGTAGGTTCAGAGTCTCGATAAGGGCTTCGAGGAAAAGAGTAGCCGGTTGAGGCGTGCCTGTCCGGAAAGTTCGCATCGGCTTGCCTCTCGTTCCCCAGGTGGAAACGGTCCGATGGGGAAAAGATCAACGATGTTGGCTCCTGGTGTGAGCGGGTGTGCGCAGGGCTCGGGCCGTCTGTTTCCGCGGGAAGGCGACGCCTTAATTGGTCCACGTGGCGCCTCCATTGTGCTCCGTCGGCCAGGCCGACCCTGAAG